>NC_134498.1:18354390-18479011 GCF_040206685.1 Ascaphus truei
CCCGAGCTGCGCGGGCAGCGGGAGCACCGGAGGGAGGGGGGAGTGAAACCCGAGCCTCGCGGGCAGCGGGAGCAACGGAGGGATGGGGGTGAAAAACCCGACCCACGCGGGCAGCACCGGAGGGAGCGGGGGTGAAGCACCTGAGCCGCGCGGGCAGCGGGAGTACCGGAGGGAGGGGGGTGAAGCACCTGAGCCGCGCGGGCAGCGGGAGCACCGGAGGGAGGGGGGTGAAGCACCTGAGCCGCGCGGGCAGCGGGAGTACCGGAGGGAGGGGGGGTGAAGCACCTGAGCCGCGCGGGCAGCGGGAGCGCCGGAGGAAGGAGGGAGAAACACCAGTACAGTATATATAAATATTTATTACAGTGCATTAAATTCCCCCCCACCTCAAGCATGTGTCCACAATCCTCTCCATGACCGGGTCAGTGCAGGTCTTGTAAGCAGGAGGTGACACAATTATACAGGAGGATATATAGGAGGAGGAGTAGCAGATGCGCGCGCGCACCCCCAACCCCCCCCCCCCCCCCATTACCCGTGCAGAGAAGGAAGGGCGGTTTGAAGTCCTGGCAACTCCAAGCCGCGTCACAGCCAGAGGGTTTTTTTTTTTTTTTCGAGCAGGGATTTTGTTTTTGCAGAGCAGGGGAAAAGCTACTGGCCACGAGCCAATATCCGATCGCAGCTGGCGAGTTGGCGACCGGGTTTGTCGAGCACTGTGTATATATATACTGTGTGTGTATATATATATATATATATATATACTGTGTGTATATGTGTATATATACTGTGTGTATATATAATGTGTGTATATGGGTGTATATATACTGTGTTTATATATACTGTGTGTGTATATGTGTGTGTATATGTATGTGTATATACTGTGTGTGTATATATACTGTGTGTATATATACTGTGTGTGCATATGTGTGTGTGTATATATACTGTGTGTATATGTGTATATATAATGTGTGTATATGTGTGTATATATACTGTGTGTGTATATGCTGTGTGTGTATGTGTGTATATATACTGTGTGTATATATAATGTGTGTGTATATATACTGTGTGCATATGTGTATATATATATACTGTGTGCATATGTGTATATATACTGTATGCATATATGTATTTATACTGTGTGTGTGTGTATACTGTGTATATGTGTATATATACTGTGTGTGTATATATACTATGTGTATATATACTGTGTATATGTATATATTACACACACACATTCCTATATATATATATATCTTATCTCTCGAGAGGGGGAGAGAGAGGGAGAGAGAGAATGTATGAGGGGGTTATACTGTATGTATTGTTTTTTTTTTTTAAATGTATTGGGTAGGTGGGTTTATTGTATGTATAGCCATGCATAATAATGGTATACTACTTTCCTCTCTGTTGGCAGTAAGTCTTGATAAGTACAGGTATGCCAGCAGTAGTTATGGAGGTTTTCCCTCACACCCTGGTGAGGTGCCCTATGTATGGAGGGGAGTGGCTGTATGCTCTGAGTCCCTGGATAGTGACATCAGGGATGCGCCTGCCTCCTGAAGTATATAAGGTACAACACAGTTAGTTAGTGTGTGTTCCAGCAGCTATGCGAAGTAGCTGGTAACTTGTATTTTCCTGCATAAGGGATTGTAGGAACACTTTGTGACCCTAGTGCAGTAACTAGCGGTCCAGGTTGACCAATCAAGCCTGTCTAAGCCACTCTGTGTCCAGGGACCTGGCACAGAGAGGATCTCCCTAGGAGAAGAGGGAATCCCACTTCAATTTGGGAGGGCGTACCTGGCAAAGGGACAGCACGGAGAGATGTGCGGCTAGAGCCGGCAGCTGCATGGGGCAGTCTGCTACATCCCAATCTACAATAAAGATGACCTTGTTAATGAAACCCCCACTGTGTGAGTGTGAGATTACTCAGCAGTGGCAGTCACCACCAAGAAGGAGTTCCTCACCAGGACCATCTCCCTGCGGAAGCACAGATCCTGATGAGGTGGAGGCGTTGCACTGGATATAGGTAGGACTCGCACACACTACCTCAGCTACCTGTCCTGATGACATCCCCTAATACCATCAAGCGGGAGACTCAGGAGTCCTGTTGCCTACAGGTGCACCACCAAAAACGAACACGTAATGGGGGTTGGTTGTTAGAGTACCCGGGCCAATGTGAGATTTGTGGGGGGGGGGGGGAAACACGTTACATATGCATTTGGGGCCGGGGATGTTGTACTGTATATATTTGAGGGGGTGGGGATTTTTTTTTAATGTATTTGAGGGTGGTAAGTTTTTTGGTATATATCTTGTGGGGGGAGGGAATGAATGAGCGTGGGGTAAATGACAGAGGGAGAGGAGAGAGGGGGTGAGTGAGGAAAAGAGGGAGTAAGGCTGCGTCCTCGCTAGCGCTGAGCGGGCGGCGCTAACCGCGGTTACTTACATATATAGATATATGTAAGTCCCCACTCACCCGCGCTCGGCCTTAATGTAAACAAAAAAGACTAATTTTCTAGCGCGCTCAACTACCCGCAATGCCCCCCTGCGTACGCTTGCGTAAATGCCAGGACACCCGGCGCTCATGCTTGGAGCGCTTTCCAAGCATGAGCGCGCTCAGCGCCAGCGGGGCCGCAGCCTTAGTGAGAAGCAGAGGAGAGAAATACATGCGAGGCGGGAGAATGAGATGGGGTGAGACAGAAGGGAGAGAAATACATGGGAAGAAGTGAGAAAGAGAGGGGGCTCGTGAGGTGTGAAATGGGAGGGGGGGGGCGGCGGGCAATACCGCCGGCACGAGGGTGGGGTGGGCCCTGCTTAAAATGTTTGTCCCGGGCCCCACGATTTCAGTTGGCGGCCCTGTCCCCTCCTACAAACACAGTGTCATAGTTATTGGAGTCAGTGTCTTTACTCACTGAGCCGCTCCTTCAGCTCTTATAATATACAGTAAGCATTAGTTCTCACTACAGATGTGCAAATGTCTTTACATTTACTTGTCAACTTTTTTTTTGCTATTATCACTTACATTGTATGTAGCATATTTGCTAAAGTTCGCATTGCTCAAAATGTGGCCACTTTTCGCCATCATTTTGCGAAAATGGTAAAAAACTGCAAATTGTTGGCTGATTCTCGAGCGGCAGCAAAACATTTTCCCATGACATATCAATGTGACTGCTGTTAATAGAGAGCTGTACAGCCGCAGAAGTAGATTAGAACAATATTTATTGCCAACTTTTCGGTTCCCTCCAGTCCTCTCACAAAAGTTATTACCCCAATAGGGACCGAATCGATGTCAATAAATATTGTCCTCATCTAGTGGAATATATCTTTGCTGCTCTCCAGTTCTCCAGTTGTACGTTCTGCCATCTGTTTCGAGTACTCCTCCTTTGTTGTTGTATTGTTTTTTCGTTTATTTTTTCTCTGTAGATCCTCACAATAATTTACATTATATAATTTACAATGATATATTTACAAGTCCTTAGTATAATTTTTTTTATTGTGGCCATTGTGATAAACACACAATAATATGGTCTGTTTACAGTTCCATGCACAGTACATTCACGGTAAAAGTGCATGTTCTTCAAAACCGTGGTTGTCAAAGGAACAAAAAGTATCCATCAGATGGTTGCTTGTAAGATCCATTATTAAAGAAGTAAGTATTTTAAAGTTGCACAAAAGAACTTACATACCTAAAGCCGTTTCACCACAAAGCCACATCACATACAGAAGAATGCAGGAATTGTATAATGTCTTCATATGTTGTAAGAATGAGTCTGCAAAATATAGAAAAATTGTTGTTCTCTCATAGATTGTTTCCTTTGTCTTTTAATACCTGGTACTGTTTGTCCATCAGCTGTACTAGAAATGCGATCATATTTACCCGGGAGAAAGAAACCTTTCAATGTGGTTTTCTTTAATAACTATAATAATAACAACTTTATTTCTAGAAAGCTTTTCTCCCAATGAAACGTCTTCACTGTTACAGAAAGGAAAAATGAAGAAACTTTTTAAAGCAGCCGTCCAAGCTGCCGTTTTATTTTTACATTTAATTTTTCCTCCTTAATATGTGCATCAATACAATCCAATAGTATAGTGATAAAGTGAAAAACAGGCGCAAACAGATAAAAGGGTTGAACACTAAATGTGAACCAATATAAACTTAAATAAGTGAAAAACAAGAATAAATAAATTCACGTGTATACAGTTCCACCCCCTGCTCTGACCCACTGGGAGGGGTAGTCTTCACTCGTCCCCAAAGGTTACAATAGTAGACACGAGATCCAGGGGGAGCATGGGTGTCACGCTTGTGCGAGCCCACAGACAAGACCTGACCCCGGCACTGAGGTGGGAAGGACAGTGCCACACACCCACAGTAGCGAAGGCGGGCCCAGTAGGTGGTTTGTAGTGTTGCTGGGTCTGGGTATGAAGAAAAAGGGTTATTCCAATACTCGCCAGGTTCCAAGGGTAGGAGAGGTACACGTAGTCATTATCCGTAAGCCAGGGGTAAAGAGCCAGAGAGAATCCAAATGCAAAGCCAGGTCGGTACACGAGAGGTTAATCCATAAGCCAGGGGTCACGAGCCAGAGAGAATCCAAATCCAAAGCCAGGTCGGTACACGGGAGGTAACTGTAGAAAACAAAGCAAGACAGGGCTGGACAAGCCAGGCGCACACACAAGGCTACACAAAGTCTATGTTCAGCAATGTATGCCAGGAAGAGGCAATCTTATATAGGAGACAGGAACCAATAGGGGAGGGAGCGGAGGCGGGACCTCCGCAGATGCCAGGATAGGCTGCAGGAGACAAGGCTCATAGCAAAGCTTGACACGTAGCTGGGGCTCGTTGCACGCCGTCATGCGCGTGCACCGCGCACAGCGGAGGTGCGCGCGTCCCGAGGGGGCGGAGCTATGCTCAGTGACCGTGCATAGAAAGAGCGGGTGCACACACGCTCTGTAACAGGAACGGTGATGCGCAAATCAGCGGGGGGCGAATCTTCGGCAGCTGCCGCTGCAGTAGAATAGATAGGCAAGGAGGGAACGCGCCAAAAGGGACGCACTCCCCGATTCCTCACAATGAGGAAGAAACAAACAAATCTAAGTGCAGCAGAATGGTAATGGGTTAAATGCAAGTTTCCACAATCTTGGCTCTTTCAAAATGACTACTTACAAGATGTAAGAGTCATAAACAGCAAGGCTGACTACTAGTCAATGGAGAGTATGCGCAGTAGTGATCATCAGGTTGGTTTTGGTACTCAGGAGGTTAAGTTCCACAATGCAAAAGAGAGAACAGAAACTGGCATAGCACAGATCAACCAAGATATATAAAGTTTATCTAAATATAAGTAATCCACTCACAATACTGCACCGACACACTTTATTCGAGCAAATACCCAGTATGTACCTGGCAGATACCTGGAATGCGCCGCTCCTCACCTCTGACAAGCCCCGTTGCGTTTGCCTTCCCAGCCTGGGTTCATGCCTGGTTGACGGGCGGCTGATCTGTTAAATGATAATGATTAGGATTTAATAGGCTGCAATGCTTCGCGTGTCTACCAGATGGCATAAATTCATGAATTGTAATGCAGTATATATATATATACTGTGCAGTATTGCAGCCAGCGGGAATAAAATGCTTCAATCCCTGCCTGGAAAATAACCCAATGCACTCGGGCAGAAAACAGTCACAAACCTCAATACACCCGGGTATACCCGAATTCGTGGGACTAGCCGAGCTCGAATAAAGTGTGTCGCCAGTGTATGAGTGATAAAAACGGGCATGTCACGCTTCATAAGTGTATGTGAGGATATCAGCAGCCAGCTGGCTCACCGTCCCGCAGCTCTCGGTACTCGTCTGTCTCTGCCTCTGCTTCAGTGCGTCGTCGCATGGCTCAGCGTCTGACATCAGATCCAGCTTCCTCGGTATGGTGGGGGCTGACCTCCAATGACTCCTCTCCAGACAGCTCCATGCAGAACACTCCCACTTTACGCGTTTCGATACGTGATTCACGTATCGAAACGTGTAGAGTGGGAGTGTTCTGCATGGAGCTGTCTGGAGAGAAGTCATTGGAGGTCAGCTTCCAGCTTCCTCGGTATGGTGGGGCTGACCTCCAATGACTCCTCTCCAGACAGCTTCGTGCAGAACACTCCCACTCTACGCGTTTCGATACGTGATTCACGTATCGAAACGCGTAGAGTGGGAGTGTTCTGCATGGAGCTGTCTGGAGAGAAGTCATTGGAGGTCAGCTTCCAGCTTCCTCGGTATGGTTGGGCTGACCTCCAATGTCTCCTCTCCAGACAGCTCCGTGCAGAACACTCCCACTCTACGCGTTTCGAACGTGATTCACGTATCGAAACGCGTAGAGTGGGAGTGTTCTGCACGTAGCTGTCTGGAGAGGAGTCATTGGAGGTCAGCCCCCACCATACCGAGGAAGCCGGATCTGACGTCAGAAGCTGAGCCGTGCGACGACGCACTGAAGCAGAGGCAGAGACAGACGAGTACCGAGAGCTGCAGGACGTTGAGCCAGCTGGCTGCTGATATCCTCACATACACTTATGAAGCGTGACATGCCCGTTTTTATCATTCATATTGTGAGTGGATTACTTATATTTAGATAAACTTTATAAATCTTGGTTGATCTGTGCTATGCCAGTTTCTGTTCTCTCTTTTGCATTGTGGAACTTAACCTCCGGAGTACCAGAACCACCCTGATGACCACTACTGCGCATACTCTCCATTGACTAGTAGTCAACCTCGCTGTTTATGACTCTTACATCTTGTAAGTAGTCATTTTGAAAGGGCCAAGATTGTGGAAACTTACATTTAACCCATTACCATTCTGCTGCACTTAGATTTATTTGTTTCTTCCCCATGCTCCCCCTGGATCTCGTGTCTACCATCAATACAATCCACACAATGATAAGTAATTAGAGCTAAGTTGCTGATCGAGCCATTCTGCTGTGATCGATCGGTGTAGATTCAGCTCGGCGGTTCACTAAATAGCTGTCAGTGCAGCAGAAGAGGACCAAAGTTGCAATGTTGTGTGGGGAAGATCTTGTGACCAGGCAGTCAGTAAATAAAATTGGTGCACTGTTAGAGAGAGGGCAGGGTTCAAAAAGGGGTGTGCCAGAGCCTGTTTCAGATGTGACTTTGTAAATGGTTGCTATAGAAACAAATAAAATGCATAAAAAATGTCCTTCCCAGTTATTTTCTCATAGTACAGAACTGATTTATTTTAAAAAACACACATGTAGGATATTGCTTGGTCTGCAGCTTTAAGGTTATAAGAGAGACCAAACACAAGGAAAGATACAATACAGGATGGGATGGTACTGTAGCTATTAAATGCCGGCCAGGTTGTGGTTAATTAATGAAATGCCTGGGAAAGCATGTAGTCTTGAGCCTGTGTTTATAGATGGGGCCTCTCAAACTGTATGAAGCACATGACTGTCAACTCTGTCTTGTGTTATGCATCAGACACAAGGATTCAGTGGTGGTTTTGAATAGTGAAATACCTGAGTTGCCTTCCTACTTAACCATTACACACTACAACCTTGTGCTGCTGTGGGAGACACCGCTCTGATAGAACAGTACCGGGAACTCAAAAGTGAAGCCACGAACATAAAAACAAACATGCAAAGGTCACATGTGCTGGTAATAAAACATTTTGACACTAAAAGACAGGGGAGCCCAATGCTACATCCAATTGACAAAACACATATGTAGTAAGTATAAAGTTAAATACTTCAATAATAATAATAACATTTAAAAAAATGAAGCCAGCTGGCGAAACGCGTTGAGTTGGAGAGCCTGTCATCACTTGAGACGTGGGAAAGGCGTTTTGGGAGGTATGCAGAGAAGTCACAGCGAATCAGCACCAAGTCTCATGATACGCGAGCCCCGTGACGTCATCAAACAGGAAGTAACTGCCGAGAGAGCTAGCCGGCGCTCCTTGGCATCCTTCCAATACACGAAGCAGGGGAGAGCTAAAACGAACATGCGGAGGGACCACCAAGGCCAAAGAAACCCATACAAAGTCTGTTTTCTGAGTTTTAAATGTGAGTTTACATTTTAAAACTTTGTTGTTTGACCAAATATACTTTCATGATCGGCACTATTGGATCTGTTTCTCTTCCATTTTCTATGATCCTGGGAGGAAGACTGAAGCCCCATGCAACCACATGAAAGAGAGAATTTTAAGAGGTTTATGGTTTTAAAATCATTTCTTATTCACTATTCATTTGTATTTACTGTATTCACCATTAGAATGTTCACTTTATTTATATATTGCACACAATTTGATATACGATCATTTGAGCGCTCCCCAAGTTTTTCTACACTATGTCATTATTACTCTCTGGCCTCGGTGGGCAACTCCTGTCCTCAAGGGCCACCAACAGGTCAGGTATTCAGGATATCCCTGCTTTAGCTCAGGTGGCTCAATCGGTGACTGAGCCACTGTTGGAGCCACCTATGCTGAAGCAGGGATACCCTGAATACCTGACCTGCTGGTGGCCCTTGAGGACTGGAGTTACCCAACCGTGCTCTCTGGGAACAAGTGACTTTGTATAGACTAACACAGCTGGTTATTATAAGGATTTTTTTTACCATTCATCCAAGGATAAATCTACTTCAAAAGTTTTTCTAAAGTTGTTCTTAGCAGTTTGAAGTATGCATCAGAATACCTGCGTGATCTAATAAATATGATTTATTAAGGCTACCCATCTCCATAAGAAAACAAAAACAGAATGAGCCATGATGAAGTTATGCCTGCCTAAAGGTAGTGACACTTTTTTTTTATTATTGGGCAAGCGATTGCAATCTATTAAAGATGAGTTTTCTATAAAAATGTTACGGCTTTTTTATTATATTGCTTTAGGAATTTCAGCTGCATACACCAGATGGAATTTCAGAACGCCTTAAGGGGGTAATGTCGCACAGAGGAACATGGTACATTTCTAGTTGGACATTAGTTTTAATTCCGAGAGACTATTTGTACTTGTCGTTTTCTATTATTTCATGTCTTTAAATGTTTTATTTAATTTTAATATCCTAAGCAATAGTTCAGTAATGTACAAATAGTTGCACTTTCTTCTCTATAAAGGGGGTATTCTGGATCCAGGGTCATGTCTAGGGTATGAATGAACCCAGCTAGCTTCAACTCAGCCCTCTTTCCAAAGCACAACAAGTCCTGTATATTTTCTTCACTTTATTTATGAAAGCAGCAATAAAAACAGGCACTTGTGGATAAGATGTTTGTGTTGGAAAGGTGCATCTCTGTGGATGCTTTGCAGTTAAGGGCAGGTGAAAAGAATTGGCCTTGCCATAGGGGTGTAACATGAAGGTACTCACTCTGCCAATGTCAGGAAGTAAAGACAGTGGGTACTGCTTGTGACACAGGGATAGGGCCAAACAAACTGTCAGCAGGGACAGGGGGGAATGGGAAAGCCCATTAACTTGGAGGACTAGAGATGTTGCCAGGGCAACCAGGGGTGTGATAGATTGGAAGGAAAAAAGGCAACATAATGTATCCATTCCATCTGCACTGGGAGTGAAACTGCAAGGAAAGTAACATCCAAATACAGCTAGCAGGCAGAACTGCCAAGGAAAGGGGGGGATGAAACAGAGAAGGCAGAAATGGGTATTTCTGTTCCATGACAGGGGGTGTAGTTATAACATTTGATGCATGCAACTAACTGAATGGACATGCAGTAGATGCTTTAAAGAGAAATTACGCTTTGTGACAGAACAAGTGCATTTTTACATTGTGTAGTAAGATATTGCCATATTATCAATCTGTATAGAGTGAAAGTTAAAGCTCATGCAGGCGAATGGGTTACTGTGTAATATCTGATAGAGGACAACTAGGATTAACCTCGCTCCAACCAAAATTTAGCATACAATATTTACTGTTCTGTGTGCCACCAGGGAAATGGAATACCAATAAAAGAAATTGATGCGTTGCATCAAGAAGACACGGCTCACACAAAGAGATCCCTATAGCGGTGCACAACAGATCAAAAGTACAGTGGTCTTAATGGTGATTACAAATTAAATTGTGTACAATATAGACTTTAATTCATATAATATATGAAGTTATACAATTACTGTAAAGTTAAAAAAAAAAACACAACATAAAACACTTGATCTGAATAAACTCCAATGAATAAATATACAAATATATATAAAGCCCTATAAATGTATCAGTACAAATGACCTTGCGAGGCTCATAGGTAGTGTACACTAGTATAGGGCTATTGGAGAGTTAAGTGATTTGAAGAACAGACGTAGAGTGTCTCCTCTACTGGGTTAAAGTGATACTCTATGATTTACTACAAAGATCTAGTATATGTAGCCCTTTTTCTGAACACCTACCTAAGGGACTACTGGTCGCTGTCTAACACCTGTGGCTCCAGGAGATCTGAGCCTCCGCTAGCTGGGAGCCTGGGGCAGTACACACTCATAACATAGCGCAGCGCCTCCACTTACCCAGGATCCCCAATTCGAAAGATTTACCCTGGGCAAGAACCATACCATACATTGTGAGACAACCAATCTTTACTGCTTCTGCCTGTGGCGCCTCCTTGACATCATAACATACATGAATATATATGGGTATACCATAACATAGATATCACATCCTAACACATTTTAACCGCTATTATGCTAAAGTGGCTCGGCCACACCTCAAGGGGAATAATGTCCTGTACATTCGTGGCTCTGCCACGCTCTCATAGAGTATGTCCTTGTGAAGCTTGGAGAGAATGTTATCTATCCGCTAGCCACTCGCTAGTGTCTGTTCAAGTTAATACTAAGGCGGGATCAGCGCCTGATGACCGGTGTCGGTGCACTTGTAGTATACAAAATACCTCCCGGTCACGGCGGTGACCACACCTCTTCTCAAAGGGTCCGTCGCATCTGTTCCAGACCTTCCGCTGTCTCCGGCTCCACCGTATGCACCCAGATGGCAGTATCAGTCCACAACTCTGTGCGCTTGAATCTGTCTAAGGTGACAATAACTATTAACTACGGGCGGCCCTACAGTACCGCAACCTACGGTGACGCAGGGGATACTCCTAGGGACCTGGGGATAGTCTCTGGCCTAAGCAGGCGGGTCACGGACCCCCTGCTCTCACACTCCCTGTTCCGGCAGAACTCCAACTCCTTCTGCTAGCGTGGTCCCTTCCTCCACGCTTCCTGTTCTCCTCCCCGACCAACCCAGCCTGTCCATTGGCTCTTCGCACCAGCTGACTCCTCCAAGGTACGCGGGGGTTAAAGTTCAGTACATAGTCCTTTCTTATTGGCGCGCTTCCTGGGCGCATGCGCGACCTTTCCTCTATACCAGTGACCTCGCAACATTGCGCAACAATATGGCGGCGCCCTGTACCAACTTGCCGGCGCGGAACCCGCCGTACATTGTACACATACACGTTGTATTAACACATCCCTACATTCTCCCCTCCCCAGAATCCAACGTCCCCGCTTGGCTATGCTACATAACATATATACAACAACATCACAGTACATCCCCTGCTCTCAGATTAGATTACACATCTCATTGAACAGTACCACTACTGAATGCATTCTATGTCGAGCCCACTGCTGAGCCTCATAATGGGGTGCCCCGAATTGATCGTAAGCCATTCTCATCGGAGGCTGACTAGTTCTCTGGCTTCGCCGAGGTTGTTCTTCATCGGCTTCCTCTGAAAAGTGTCCAGTCTCAACTGGCATTTCCATTTCTGCCCTTGAGGGGTTCCTGGGATCTACAATGTCTCTCTGTGGTGCAAAGCACGGGCTCTGCGTGTCTAATGGCTGACTCATTGGAGTCAGTGGATCTGTCATTGGACCAAGGGGCCCTTTACCTTTAGCTCCTTCGGGAGATGCCCCCGTGGCCGGAAAGCCCCTTTGAGAGGTTTCCTCCATAGGATTCTCAGAGGTGGCATTTATTACAGTCTCTAGGCCATCCTCTGTGTTCTCAGTTTCTCCATCCATTGATACAGTAGGTATTTCCAATTCGTTGTCCCCTACTTGAGGTATGGGGAGTAGGTGATTCCTATGCCACACCTTTACACGGCCTTCGGAGTCCTTGATACGGTATACTGGGAGGCCAGGCATCTGTGACTCTACCTCATACACCCCTTCTCTCCATCTATCAGCTAGCTTATGTTTCCCGGGAAGGCCAAGATTACGTAGGAGAACAGCATCCCCCGGGCGGATTTCCTTGTGTCGCACTTTGTGGTCATAGCGCCTCTTGTTACCCGCATTTAGTTGGGCCGTCGTTTTTTCAGCCAATCTATAGGCCTGCTGTAGACTATTCCGTAACCGCTGCACATAACGAAAGTGCGTTCTGTTTGATACCCCATCGGTAGATATCCGCAGTCTCACATCTACAGGTAATCGGGCTTCTCTCCCGAACATCAGGAAGTACGGTGTGTACCCGGTAGACTCATGTCGGGTACAATTATAAGCATGTACCAATGTCTCTACATGCTTGCTCCATTCTGTTTTCTGTGAGCCCTTTAGGGTCCCCAACATATCCACCATAGTGCGGTTGAACCGTTCGGGCATAGCATCCCCCTCTGGGGGGTACGGGGTAGTCCGTGACTTTGCTATATTTAGTAACTTTAACAGTTCTTTAATGAGAGTACTCTCAAAATCTCTGCCCTGATCAGAGTGGAGGCGGTTCGGTAATCCGTAATGAATAAAGTATTTCTCCCACAAGACTCTGGCCACGGTCACTGCCTTTTGATCTTTGGTAGGGAACGCTTGTGCGTACCTTGTGTAGTGGTCTGTAATCACTAGTACGTTGCCGATGCCTCGGTTATCGGGCTCAATACACAGAAAGTCCATGCACACCAATTCCATAGGTCCGGAACTTTTCAGATGGGCCATGGGGGCCGCTCTGGTGGGGAGTGTTTTTCTCTGCAGGCAGCGGGTACACCTCCGACAGTGTCGTTCCACTGACTCTCTCATTCTCAGCCAATAGAACCGATCCTGAAGTAGTCCGAATGTTTTGTCAACGCCCAGATGGCCGTGATCATCATGAAGGGCCCGGAGAACCATATTCCTCAGACGCTCTGGCAAGAATAGTTGTCGCTGGTCAGGATGATTGTGGTATGGAATTACCCGATACAGTAGGCAATTATCCAGTTCGAACTTCCCAAATTCATTCAACAATAGCTTCACCAGTTCTTTGGGGGCTTGCTTAAGTAGAGAGGGATTCTCTTGCTGCACAGCTTGACGAGCCAGTTCCACCAATGGGTCTTGGGTCTGGTGATGCACCAGGTCTCTCCAGGAAATGATTTTATCTTCAATAATATTCATTCCTTCTCGACTTTGATAGGCCCGTGGAATGGCTCGGGAGTGGCACCCCAGGGAATCAGCGACTCTTAGCTCTGAGAACGCCACCTGATCGTTGACTACGGCTGCTACGGAACATAGAGCACGGATCCCAGGGCCCGGAATTTCCTCCCAGACTTCCTCATCCGTAGTGGATTGAAGTCCCGGTCTCCGTGACAGCGCATCGGCCCCCACGTTGGTGGGGCCGGGTTTATACTTGAGGTTGAAACTATCAACTAGTTGGCCAGGGCTGCCAGCCACCGGTGTCCGGTGGCATCTAATTTGGCAGACGTGTTGATGTAGGTCATTGGGTTATTGTCCGTTCGCACTTCAAACTGTACTCCATACAAGTAGTCGTGTAACTTGTCCACTACCGCCCATTTTAGTGCCAAAAATTCCAGTTTGTGGACAGGATAGTTCTGTTCGCTGGGAGTCAAGCTTCGGCTTGCGTACGCCACAGGGCGGAGCCCGATGTCGTATTTCTGGTGCAGCACTGCTCCTTGTCCACTAAGACTGGCGTCCACATGTAAGACGCACATTGCTCAGGATCAGCATAGGCCAGTACTGGGGCCTGGGTGAGACTGGCTTTTAAATTCAGGAACGCTTGTTCGCAAGCAGGGGTCCATTTTTCCCCAAAAGGCGTTTGTGCCGTGACCTTTGTTTGTTCTGTATCTTCTGGATAAACTCTTAGGAGATTATTCAGGAGTTTGGCTTTGCTTGAGTAGCCTTCCACGAAGCGCCGATAGTAACCACAAAATCGTAAAAAGGAACGCAGTTCTTGGACGTTGCGGGGTCTGGGCCAATTCACCACAGCCTCTATCTTCCCTGGATCGGTGGACACCCCTTCAGCGGACACAATGTGGCCCACGTATGTCACCGATGGTCGACAAAACTTGCATTTGTCCAAAGATAGTTTGAGGCCCTTCCTCTGAAGTCGATCCAGCACCTTCATCAACCGTTCCGCATGTTCCTCTAAGGTTTTCCCGAACACTATAATGTCATCCAAGTACACTAGGCATTCTTGGGGGTTCATATCTCCCAGGGTCCGTTCCATCAACCTCTGGAAGGTGGCAGGAGCTCAGCAGATCCCTTGTGGCATGCGGGTAAACTGGTAGAACCCTAATGGACAGATGAAGGCCGTCTTTTCCTGAACCTCCTGACCCATTGGCACTTGGTAGTACCCTGACCTCAGATCGAGTACACTGAACCATTTACTCTCCGTCAAGGCGTTCAGGAGGTCCTCGATTCGGGGCAGCGTATACTGATCAGGGACCGTGCGGTTGTTTAGTGTTCTGTAATCCGCACAGAGACGGACCATTCCGTTCTTCTTACGGACTACCACGATGGGCGAGGCGTAAGGGCTACGGGATCCTTGCACAATACCAGCTCCCTCCATTTCGGCGAGCAGCCTTCTCACCACTTCCACGTCTCGGGGGGCTAGACGACGGGAGTGCTCCCGGAATGGGGTAGCATCACTCATTCGAATGGTGTGCCGGGCACTGCGACTGCACCCCACATCCATATCACTCGTGGAGAATACTCTTTGTCGTTCTTGTAGCTGGGCCCGCAGTCTCTCTCTCCATTCTTCTGGAAGCGGGGAATCTCCGAAGTCAAAATCCAACGGGGAGTCGTTAGTGGGGATAGTGTCCACTGGCCGTTCTGTCAGGGCCTTCTCCTCGGGTGTTACGGGGTATATACTACCCAGCAGCTGTCGCCGATCAATGCTCATGGGATACGGGGAGATATTCTGCACATACACCCAGGTTCGATCCGGGATTTTCCCGGGCCATTTCTTTACAGAGGCTATCACTTCATAGCCCAGCCGCTGTTCATCTTGGGCCATACTCTCCAAAGAGAAGAACTGATCCTCCGGACGTCGGTCCGGGTAGTGGCAGGCCGCGATCATCATCCTTCCCTCTCCGGGGGAATGTGAGTCAGTCCCCATTCTTTACTATATAGCATCCCATTCTCCTCCTCAGTCGCGATTTTACCGCAAACCTCTTGTAATACTGGACACGTAGCGAGGGCTAGCAGCGGAGCCTCGCCCGCTTCTTGCAAGTACATGCGGAACACTGCGCGCACAATGTCGGTGTTGGTCCCCAAAATTATCGGAGCGCTAGGGTGATCTTGAGGTTCGGGGCACACTAGCGCTTCCACTTCCATGGGATGATGTTTACCAGTGTTCAGCTGTGGAATGTCCAACTGCACCTTTACGACTCCATCGATGGGATAATCCTCGTGACTCAACCCCCTTAACCGTAAGGCATCAGCGGATAACAACGGCAACCGGTGTAAATGTTTATCATAAAAAGGCCTGTACACGATGGTCACTTGGGATCCCGTGTCCAACAAGGCCGACACGTAAATACCATCAATAACTACCCGAACAATGGCGGCGGGTCCAATTCGATTGTTCGTGGAAGGTTGGGCTCTGGCGCCGGCATCCTGGGGGGTGCATGGCATTGATTGAGCGGGCAGGGACGCCGTTTTCCGTAGGGAGGGACAACGGGCCCGAAGGTGTCCCATCTTCCCGCACGCATAGCACTGGGTTTGGCTGAGGTAGTTTTCGTTTCGCCCTGGCGGTGAGCTTCGCCCCGACATAGGGCGAGGTCGGGCCGCCGTCGGTGCCCCTGCGTCACCACGGTCTATTAGGTCATGGAATGTCAAGGCTTGTCCGGGCGTTAGGCAGCCACTAACACGTACGGATACTGGGTGCAAGGGCAGGAGCCCCCTCAGCAGCTGTGTAGTGCGCAGTCCGTCGGCATCCACTTTTGGTACCACGCCCTTCCTCACCATAGCCCACAAGTCTAGATGTAGACGTCTGAGGAAGTCGGACACCATTTCTCCTTCTTTCTGAGCCAGAGCATGAAATTTCACCATCAGCGCATAGGTATCCACAGGGGTCCCATAGGCCTTGGTCAAGCAGTAAATGAGGTCCGCCGCGTCAGCATCCGGGTGGTCATCCCGGTAGTAATGCACCATGTGGGACGCTGGGGGTCACAGGCACTCGACGATGCGCTGCTTCCGGACCGCGTCCGTGCAGGTCCACTCGGGCAGTACCTGCTCCGTGTGATCCAGCCATTCTTCTATCCCAACTTCTCCTTGAGGTATGGGCTTATCACCCGAGAACGCCTTTAACTTCCGGTATTGGAGGGACTGGGTGAAGTGGTGAATGGCGGCGGCCACCGCTGGAATAGAGGCATCGTCCTGTAGACTACCTCCAACTGAGGGGTAGGTGTCTAACCTGGACATACTGAGTCTATTTAGCGCGGGCCTCAGGACAGAGGGGGTGGACGAAGAGCCCAGGCTCAGTGCCGCCGGCCACCGTGGGTTCAGACTACTGTCAGGGGTGCGGTCAGGGCCTCCTGCAATGGCACCTAGCGCGGAGATGTGTTCTCGCTGTGGTGTAGAAGTGGCCAGCGGTTCAGTGAGATCCACTTGAACTATGGGACAGTGTACGCCAGGAGCCTCCGGCAGCAATAGTATTCGGGGCAGCGCTTCGTGACATATGTCCCGTTCAGTGATGTATAGGACCCTGCGCCACGTCCGGTCCCAGTCGTAAAAATGGTCTTTGGCTTGGGCAGTGTCCAGGAGTGGGAGTTTCCTGACCTGGTCGGTCACGGTGCCTAAAGATATATCGGTGGGGACATGCCCCAGGGCGAAGACACGGTTCAGGGGAACTCCATGCCGCTGGGCCCACTTGCGCACCTCGAGCGAGGAGGGCACAGACATGATGTAAAGCTAGTTGCAGATTGAGAAAAAAATGATTGGGGCACCCCAGGTCTAAGATCTCAGCAGCGCCTCCAAATGTAGCCCTTTTTCTGAACACCTACCTAAGGGACTACTGGTCGCTGTCTAACACCTGTGGCTCCAGGAGATCTGAGCCTCCGCTAGCTGGGAGCCTGGTGCAGTACACACTCATAACATAGCGCAGCGCCTCCACTTACCCAGGATCCCCAATTCGAAAGATTTACCCTGGGCAAGAACCATACCATACATTGTGAGACAACCAATCTTTACTGATTCTGCCTGTGGCGCCTCCTTGACATCATAACATACATGAATATATATGGGTATACCATAACATAGATATCAAATCCTAACACATTTTAACCGCTATTATGCTAAAGTGGCTCGGCCACACCTCAAGGGGAATAATGTCCTGTACATTCGTGGCTCTGCCACGCTCTCATAGAGTATGTCCTTGTGAAACTTGGAGAGAATGTTATCTATCCGCTAGCCACTCGCTAGTGTCTGTTCAAGTTAATACTAAGGCGGGATCAGCGCCTGATGACCGGTGTCGGTGCACTTGTAGTATACAAAATACCTCCCGGTCACGGCGGTGACCACACCTCTTCTCAAAGGGTCCGTCGCATCTGTTCCAGACCTTCCGCTGTCTCCGGCTCCACCGTATGCACCCAGACGGCAGTATCAGTCCACAACTCTGTGCGCTTGAATCTGTCTAAGGTGACAATAACTATTAACTACGGGCGGCCCTACAGTACCGCAACCTACGGTGACGCAGGGGATACTCCTAGGGACCTGGGGATAGTCTCTGGCCTAAGCAGGCGGGTCACGGACCCCCTGCTCTCACACTCCCTGTTCCGGCAGAACTCCAACTCCTTCTGCTAGCGTGGTCCCTTCCTCCACGCTTCCTGTTCTCCTCCCCTACCAACCCAGCCTGTCCATTGGCTCTTCGCACCAGCTGACTCCTCCAAGGTACGCGGGGGTTAAAGTTCAGTACATTGTCCTTTCTTATTGGCGCGCTTCCTGGGCGCATGCGCGACCTTTCCTCTATACCAGTGACCTCGCAACATTGCGCAACAATATGGCGGCGCCCTGTACCAACTTGCCGGCGCGGAACCCGCCGTACATTGTACACATACACGTTGTATTAACACATCCCTACATATATATTGAGACCTTCTTGTATAGCGCTGCTAGGTTTTTACGTAGCGCTTTACAAAGACTAATGGAAAAATAAACCGCTGAAGGTTGAGGGCTGAGTGCCCCTTGTGTGTGTATACACGTGTTTATCCACCTTTTCTACAACTTAAACCCTAGAAGACCGTGTCGCGAAGAGGCGGGGCAAACAGCAGCACTACATAAAGGGAGCCGTTTGTCACAATAAATATATATATATATATATTTATTTATTTTTTGGGGTGGTAACCAGCTTAGCTAGCCACTCAGTTAGAAAGGGCTGGAGTAAAGGTTTAGTTATTCTCCAAAGTGGAGTAGGCCTTTATATTGTTTGTTTTTGTATATTTTGCCTTGTTAAAGGAACAGGCGCAATAAAGCCGGGATTTAATTTCATCCTGATCGGCCTCCATTAAATATACCTCTGCAGACATCTCTTACAAGGTCACATACAACATAGGGGGGAATCATAGAATCTTTGCCAAGTGGTTCAAGCTATAGTGGTTTGGACTGCTTAGATAACATGTTTAAATACTGTGGGACTACAGAAAACTAACAGAACCCCTGAGGAAGTCGAGTAATTGAGCGAAACACGTAGGGTCTTTTGGCGCTTGGAGGCCACCATACCTGGAGTTCAGCGAAATTACATCATACCATCCCACAGTCCTGAGAGTACGGAGACAGCCTGGGGAGGCCGAGCGCACGGAGGACATGCAGCTGAGACAGAAGCCGGAGCCAGGTGGGAGTGCACCTCAAGTCACTCACTGCTTTAACCAGTGGGGGGAGAGTGAGTGTTTCCTTTCCCCACTGTGTTGTATGTGTCCTGTAGTAAAACATTAATATATTATTTGAGTTTCTATATGTGTTTTTCTATGCATGAGGTCATACTTTATACAAGAATAGGTGATTTCATGCTGTGAGGACATGGGGCCTCATGCAGTAAGCGTTGATAAGGGAAATATGGCCATGTTATAGCCAAAATTGGGTTTGAGATTCAGTAAGCGCCGATAAGTGCTTCATATCGCCAGGTTTCGGAGCCGATAATTTGGTTATGGCCAGTCGCCTGCCGATAAGCCTGTTTTCGACACTGATCGCCACTTTTTTAAATCGGCTGGATTCAACAAAAAAAAACAGCTTATCGGGGCTGATCGGCACTACGAAATTGAGATGTTATGGCCGATTTCTCCCGCCAACTAAAGTTGGCATTTTGGACGGGGGAACGATCGCTAAGGCTGCCGGAACGGCACTTAGAAAAAAAACATCTTCTGTACATCAATGGAAGTCAATGGAGCGGGGACGTATAACAGTATAGTACTGTTTACGTTTCATTGCTCACAATACAAGGGGGATTTGCATTACAGTGTGGGGGCATTCCCTGCATTGTGTCACAGCTGACGTGTCTTATTTGCATAACATTCGACTTTTACATGTTTTCAGCATTTGCGGGTCACATTACTCATCATGTGATGATGTGGCAAGGGAAAATACTATACTACACTCTTAAAGGAGAACCTCACATCATATCACACATTTTACTCAACTCAGCGACAATTATTTACATGATGTCACACATGTCACACATGTCACACATACACAGTATATTCATCTTCCTTTACATTACACAATGCTTGTAATGTGACACGCATCTTTAAACGTTCATGTACATCTGTATTCTCATGTTTACATATACTTTTGGGTCCTCCCTATTTTCATGACGTCACTTATTGGACGCTCAATCACATTGCATGTTTACATTGTAACCGTTGCATTACAAGCACTTCAACCTAACTTATACACACATGTACAGTAATTCATCATTGGGACACCTTGTAAACTCATTCTATACCAACTATCCTCCTTACACAAATGCATGCATATGCACACGACTATTCATTGTTGCCAACATGTCACATTAACATGGATAATTACACATGTTACACAAAACTTTTCCCACGTCAATCTCAGCCTTTTTGTCTCATTACATGACTGACTCTTGCGTTCACAAGTGTTACATGCATTGCACATGCAACTATTTATTTGCAAGCAATCTTTGTACAAAGCTTCACGTCACATCATTGCCAAATATCATCATTCCCTGCAGAATACACACAACAAATACTTAGAACAACAAGTGCACACAGCTTGCCACAGAAGTACTTTATTATGTTAATGTAACACCTTGCATTTTACTATGTCACCTGACATCATCACATACCTATTTAAAGGACGCACATTACCTGCTCATTCACAGCTACTCATTTCAAAATGTTGCGAATGTTTAGGAGACGGAGGAACATTCTTTTCTATGACATGCTTGATGATGAAGACAATCATATAGGGCAAGGGAGGGACACACCGAGGGACAGTGACAGGGACAGTGACGCGGATACGACAGGGACAGGGAGAGGGACAGGCCGAGGGACAGGGAGAGGGACAGGAGATCAGAGGAGAAGACAGAGGAGACAAGTTGTGCCTCGTCCGCGTCTGTACAGGGAGAGAACCCTGTTAGATGGGATGAGTGAGGAGGAGATTGTAAGTCGCTATCGTTTGAGTTCAGCAGCAATCTTAGCTCTTTATGAGGAGATAAGGGGGGATTTAGATTTTTTCACAGCCAGAGGTCGTGCAGTCCCTGGGCTTGTTAAAATGCTGTGCTCATTACATTATCTTGCTTCCGCGTCATACCAGACAACTGTGGGCATAGTGGGCGGGGTCTCGCAATCTACATTCTCGCGGGCCTTGACCCAGTTTCTCTATGCACTCAATAGACGCGCTAGGAATTATATTCATTTTCCTACAGAGGCAACAGAGTGGCTGGAAGTCAGGACTGGCTTTTATAATATAGCAGGGATACCATCTGTGCTGGGTGCAATCGATTGCACACATGTTGCTTTGATTGCACCTAGTCAGAGTGAGCATGTGTACCGCAATCGGAAGCACTACCATTCACTCAATGTACAGGTGGTATGTGATGCCACGATGAGGATAATGCATGTGGTACCCAAGTTCCCTGGTTCCAGTCACGATTCCTCTATCCTGAGGAACTCTTCAGTCTTCCATGCGTTCGAAGAGGGACATTTTGAACCTGGTTGGCTGCTGGGTGAGTACATATTTACATGTTCTAACACAAAACACATGTTGATTTAGGAATGTTGGCATTGTACAATTTGATCACTAATGTCAGCTTATGTGTGCTCCATTCATTATAGGTGACTCAGGATACGGAATTAGGCCGTGGCTCTTGACTCCGGTGCTAAACCCTCAAACTGAAGCAGAGGACAGGTACAATGCAGCCCATATATCTACAAGATCTGTTATAGAGAGGACATTTGGCCTACTCAAGACCAGGTTTAGGTGTCTGGACAGAACTGGTGGGGCTCTTCTATACAAGCCTCAAAAAGTGTCTGATATTATCCTTGCCTGTTGCATTTTGCACAATGTTGCACTCAGGCACAATGTACAGTCAGACCTAGCTGAGGCTTTGGTAGACGAGCATCCCACCCATGTAGCTGCTGAAAATGAACAAACAGCCAGTGGTGGCCAGACACGACAGAATCTCATCAATTCATTTTTTTCTTGTAAGTACAAACTCATATGTTCCTAGTACTACTTTTATAGTTTAATTATGTTATATTAACAATAATGTTTCTTTATATAACCTTCTGTTAGGACACAGATGAATATGGGTTGCACACCTTTCTTTTCTCTGCTGTGTGCACAAAGGGATGTGGCACCGGTATGTTATTGTTGCACAGGTTATATAATCCCTCTTCAATTGTACTTTAGTTGTGTGTATGTGAATACAACTTGGGTAACAAAGCACTAATATTTTAGCATTGTGTTATTCCTTATGCTAAGACAAAACACATATTATGCCCATAATCATTCATGCTTCTAGTATGCTTACATACAATGTTATTGGTGCAGTGTAACATGTACATCCATATGATGTGTACACCAGGCTGATTTACATTTTGAATGTCATGAAATATACATGGTGTTGTACATTTAACACCAAATACACACTTTGCTGTGTTGTTTACGGTACTGAAGATGGCATGTCAATGTTTGCAATTTATATATTGTTCCTTTGCATTATAGGTATATCTCCAGTATGACTGATCATGGTATGTATATTTGCTGACATCTCTCATAAGATGTGGCTACCTCAATCTTCCTATAATTATTGGAACTAAAAACCCAACATATTGGTTTAAACACAAATGTTACATATATGTACTTTCTGTATCATGTATATGCATTTAGCTACTCTTGAGCTTTCATGTGCATTGTATTACAAAATGATTACTCACATTTCATCACATTTTATGTATGTTTCCTTATAATTTCCATTAATGTAATATAGAGGTGGTTGGAGAAAAGGGGATAACTGTACTTATTTGTTTACTTACGGGAGCACATTCATCACTAGCATAGACACACTTTTTAAGACAACTGTTTGTGTCTCTATCAATTGGTGTAGGATCCATGTATAACACCGACAAATGATAACACCAGCTTTATTATGGTAGCTTATATCATCATATTGACTATACTATGTATTTCGAAACGATTAATAAACACAGTAAACTATAGTTAGTTAGGTTAATGAAATATACACAGAAACGTACTTCATAACATGATGGTGATGTCATATTCAGAACATCATGCATTGGAGGGGACCATAACATCTGGCCAGTAACATTATTTGCTACAGTCCCAAACCATTTTATCTACATACCCATGTAACAAGAGATTTTAAAAATAAATGGCTACTTGGTTGTAAGTGTCCTTTACATTGGGAGAAGGAGTGGCTCAGTGAGTAAAGACACACACTGGCACTGATAGTTTGAAGCAGGGGAGTCTGGTTCAATTCCCGGTGTGGGCTCCTTGTGACCTTGGCCAAGTCACTTTATCTCCCTGTGCCTCATGCGGCAAAAAAACATTTGTACGTTCCACGGGCCAGGGACCTCAGGCTGAAACATGTGTCTGTAAATCGCTGCGTACAACTAGCAGCCCTATACATGAACATGCTCATATTATTATTATTATTGTTACATAGTTTCGACAGTCATACGTTCCATTACATATTAGAATACACAAATGTGTTAGCAGAGTGGGAATGGTTGTTATATATAAAACACACCATGTCATAAAATGTTAGTAGTCATTAAAGAACACTCAATAAAAATTCATGAGGCACTCTTTTGCAACATCATTATGTTAATTAAGTGCTTATGCAATATAGGCATAAGGGTATCACATTTTTAATTGTTTGTTAATAAGCGCTGCAAGCAATATAAAATTAGTTCCATATGTAGTATAGTAGTCGGTGGCTCCTCCTCACAATCATCTCATATAAAGGTAGACTCTTCTGAAATCATACATTGATCCGATTGTATCTTCCCCGACATCTCTGAAATACAGCAAACACATGATGGTCAAAGATGGCACCTTACTAGATATGCATCCGTGACAACGCGTTACGCAGCTCTATATGATTGTGTAGATACACACGTCAGTCACTTATATGTTAGAAGTAAAACTGTTCATCAGTATGTAATGTTTCTTTAAATTTGTAGCAGGCATAACTATGTATAAGAAGTGAACGTTGCCTGTATACTGAAAGATGTGCGCGCACATCTTTGTGTGCGCACGCACTTCACGCTTGGCTCCACTAACTGTTAGCGCATGCGCAAAACAAAGCGTACGTTGTGCGTTCAATACATGTTGAAAATACCAGTAAACATAACATCTTTATTTCAAATACAATGAAGACGAAACTACATTCGTTCTAAACGAGTACATCTGTATTCTTTTTAAACAGACGTGTTTGAACAGAAAGCACGGCCGATAACACAATGCGCAAATGCAATACGTGTGACGTCATGTTAAGCCAGCGTGAAACGCACGCTAACACTCCTCCCACTCAATTAACATTCGGCTAACGCCCAGGGTACGCCTACAAACACTGAGCCGCACGCATCACACACTGCAGTTACCGTTACTATAACAAAACATGACAGCCAATAGGCTTTGAGGCGCGCACGTCGCTTGGGGGCGGGACTTACATCACTAATCCTTTTTAAGGACGCCTTGGCCCATGACAAGGGTCCCACGTCATACGTGGTGGACCCGGTTTTCAATGTTGTAGATGTTGCATGATAACAAAACAGGTATGTGTTAGAGTAATGGTAAAATGTTGCTAATATGTTTAAAGGGATAGGAAAGTACGTATATTTATTCCGTCAGCAATGTGTACTACTCTTTCAGGTCCTACTATATTGTATTAGGAAACAATTTGTTTGTGATCGCTACATGTTATGCAGTCTGCAATGTTACGCTGTATCCACGCATTGAAAGTGAAAATGGTGGTTACAAAAAAAAAAAAAATTTAAACGCAGAGTCAACGCATAACGATTGTTATATTTACCATTCTTCTAGAATTAACTCTTCGCCTGGCTGCAACTGGTCGCTCCAGAAATGCAAGCCATTTTCATCCACGCTTAACCCAACCGCTGAATCCAGTATGGCACATATCTCCTCCAGGATGCGCTCATAGGAATCGCCACTGCTTTCTTCAAATAATTGGTCGGGAGGTAGGTTCATTTCTTCCGGTTCCCATTCCAATGCAATTTCAGCTGAAAGGCTTGGTACATAATCATAGTACTTTTGTTCTTGTACAATGTGGGTTTCAGGAATGGAGGCTGCAGATATTGCAGCACGTATCGATTCAAACGGATCAGTAGTAGCGGATACATTGCTATTGCCATTAGGAATAAATATGCCTTTCACGACAATATAAGTGCCGTCTTTCAGGATAAATTGTTTTTCCGGGGCAATCTTCCAGAAACCATAGGTGTGTTGTAGCTTATCCTGGTCACGTTCAAAAAAGTCATTACTTGATAAAGTGAATCTTATTGAGGAATTAAAATTCCGTGCATGCTTACGGTCTTGGTAATAAGGATATTTTGCTCGAATGAAATCATCGATTTGGCGTGTGCTTGCTTTCTGTCCGCGACTGTTCAAGATGGCTTCACAGATCATGTACTTATACCCTAAAAGGGGATTAATATTGTTAACGAATTCATCAGCCATGTCTGAGTAGCACAAAAGCTGTGTGCAGGTCTGTGTTATTTGCTCATCAAAATGAATGTGCTGAATGGCTAACAAACTCCTGTTTTTCCTTGTCAAGGTCAACAAAAGTAACTACTTTGACTCCTTATTTCAAACGCCAATTGGATTTGGTTGTCTAATTGGGTTAACAGTTGTGGTTCGTGATATGGGACTGTGGGAGAAACATTTCTCCTTCTTTTATCTCGTTTGTGAAAAACATCCCTAGACTGTGAATGCGTTCACATAGTGTTTTTTTGAAAACTAACAAAGGCCAGTGTGTGAAAATATTTCTTAGCCAGGCATATCAGTAAAAACACACCTGCAAAAAGAAATGTTTTTTCCCCGCTTACATTTCTGTGTGTATGTGAAAGTCTGGTTAACTCCCTGTCTGCATGAGTTTAAATACGTGTGTATATATATATATATATATATATATATATATATATATATATATATATATATATATATATATATATATATATATATATATATATATATATATATATATATATATATAAATATATAAATATATCTCTTATAAAAATATATATATATTTATATATAATAATTTTTTTTTTTTTATATTGCAGGAGTACACACAACATTGATGGCATTAAGTATACCTTGTATGAAACCTATTTAAATGGTGAGAAACATGATTGAATTAAGTAATAAACATTTGTTTAAGCACAATACTGTTAGAGTCTCATACTTAGGATATTTCTCAAACATTAGGCCTGTATTATTAAAATAGTGTGCTTTCACAAGGAAGCATGAAGTGTATTAGTTTGTGTATACCAGTTTATATAGTACTATATATATATATATATATATATATATATATATATATATATATATATATATATATATATATATATATATATATATACACACACATATATACATATATATATATATATATATATACACATATATATATATATATACACATATATACATATATATATATACACATATATACATATATATATATACACATATATACATATATATATATATATATATATATATATATACACACACTCACACTCACACTCACTCAGTGTGTGTGTGTGTGTGTGTGTGTGTGTGTGTGTATATATATTATTATACATTCTGAGATGTTATAGAAACGAACACACAACTGATTAAAGGACAAAATTACAATGGCCAAGCAAGGCAAAGGTAAGTAATAATTTACACATAATCCTGCTGTACACGTACAAGAAAGATGTTTGCACTTACTTAGGTGTTTTAATAATTGCATGTGACTAATATGCATATGCAATTCTTACATCAATTAACACACCCAAATGCAATGTTTTGCTGCAAAGTCAATGGCAGCTTCTCTAAACTTAGCAACTGGCTCCTGGTGGACCATTACTGAACAGACGATTACAACATAAATATTTATAACACAATTAATTATGAGTGTTAACATTTCCAAACCTTCACGTGTACAAGAACATAGTTGAAAGTTTGGAAACAACACAGTCTTCAGCATACATACAATAGTAATTAGATAATCTGAAGTCAACAAAACAAGGCCAAACACATATTTTCTGAATTATAACATTTATTTTTTTTGTTCCTTTTGCGAGCGAGTAACAGGCCTGCTTGTTGTCTCTTGAATTTTCCTTTTTCTTTTGCCACCAACTTTAGGCACAACAGAGCCACTTTGAGTGGCCTCTGGCACTTCACGGGCAGGGCTTGTGGCCAGTGACTGTTCACCTACAGGGCTTGTGGCCAGTGACTCACCTACAGGGCTTGTGGGCAGTGATTCACCTACAGGGCTTGTGGCCAGTGACTCACCTACATGGCTTGTGGCCAGTGACTCACCTACAGGGCTTGTGGGCAGTGATTCACCTACAGGGCTTTTGGGCAGCGACTCACCTACAGGGCTTTTGGGTAGTGACTGTTCACGGACAGGGCTTGTGCCCAGTGACACATGTGAGCAAGTTGGTAGACACTGCACAAGTGATGGTTGGTCTGTTTCATGTGTGTCTTTTGTTGTTTTTGACCAAAAACTGGTCAGTAGTAACTGCTTGTATTTTGTTTTTGTGGGCTCCTTTGTAGGTGTCAGCTGCTGATTTTGTACAGATGGCAGTGGTAGTATGTCGTCAGGAACCTGCACAGCAATGTCTGCTACTTGACCGGTAACATTTGGGCCTGGTGAATGAATATCAGATGAATGTGGTGAAAACTGACCTGCATGAACAGATCCTGGCTGGGAGGTGTTGAATTGTGGTACATTAGTCATTCTCCAGTAATTAGCTTGTGTTTGCTGAACAACTAATGCTTCGAATGAGGTGTTGATTTTTTGCAACTGTTTAGGCACTTCAATGAAGACTCTGTGGAGATGTGCCAATTGTGATACTGTTTCTTCCTGCAGTCCAATCATCCTTTCCAGCACTGTCATCATGTCTGAATGGCGACGATTTTCTGCGTCCACTATTTTTCCCTCTGAAGCTACAATTGCATCGTATGTGGAAGTTGATGGACGATTTGGCGGTACAACAGTTTCTATTGGCACCTCTTCATGGTCACATGATTGTATTTCAGTCTCTTCTGTGGCGTCATCCTCATCATACTCATCATCCTCATCACCATGATGTTCTAAAAAGAAATGTACACATTATTAAATGGCATGTTAATGTATGCTGTGTTACTATGTAATTGTACTGTGTCCTAAGTAACACCTAACATGTTAGCATACGTTTTATAACCTCATTAAAAACTACCTTGACTTACGAATAATGTTTGGACTCAGTATGAAATATGAATGAATGAAAAGTTGCTCTAAACTCAGAAGTCCTACATGATAATTAACATCACTAACACAATACATGTTGCCTTACACTTAATTTTCACTGACACTAAGTAATCCTATTTAAAGAAGATGTGCAAAACAAATAATGCACATGACAACATAACATATAGAAGAGCACATATTATATGGCCAGCAAATGATACACTCACCTTCTAGTAGTGTTGAGCTGGCTGACCCAGGTGAAGACACTTGTTCCATCTCAGGTGACACATGTCCTCCAGGGGCAACTATATATAACAATAACATAAGTTTTACATTTACATGTGTAAATATTGAACAAACACTTATTGTATGTTCTGTATTTATGATTAACTAACAACATCAGTTCCTTAACCGAAAATGTGTGTGTGAAAGTGAACATAAATAGTTGTAATAACAATGTACATGCCTGTGTACTTAGAAGTTTTGAGTTCCCTAACATACAACATACTATGTTTCTGCAGTAATGCGTGAGGATAAATAGATTAAATGAGTACATAAAAATCATATGTTGTGTAGTGATATCAGTATCATAATGTACATAACCATTGTGAATGGTCATCTCATGATAGTTATCATGAAGGTGGTCATATTGCAAAAAGTGTTATTTTTGGTAGAGGATATGTGTGGTACATTAATCGAAGATGTGGCACACCTGAATGTGGCTGTGACTCAACAAGACAACACATGCAGTGTGTGATAATGTGTCTTTCATAGTAGTTCAACTATAGATATGAGTGAACTAATGTGTGACGTACGCTTTGATAAGTAATGAGTTGTTGGGGCATTTAGTAGCTAGAGTTAAGCTTTCCAATGAGTGTGATTAACTTCAGTTGTGCTATTCAGGTTGTAAGAAAGGTATTCCCTTCCCCAAAAAGCCTAATCAGCCACACCTTTCAATGACTTGAAACAGGTGCAAATGGTGTGAACTAAGTTGACCGTGAAATGAGGCTGTAATTAGTGTGTGTGCTGAACCCCACCCCCTCTGTTGAAGTGTATGCTGTGATGAGATATTAATTGCAGCTGCTTTAACACAATGGTAGATGAGCTAAGTAGTCATCTGCAGTGTTTAAGTTATGAAAACAATGACATAACATATGATACGTGTGCCTCATTATGCTGTCTGTATATGACATAAAGCAAAAATGGACCTTTTCTTAAGCAACTATAGATGTGTTAGTGCCAGTGATGTTTGTAGGCCGTTACATGCAATTTCTTTGATGCATGCTTAAAATAGGCAGTAATGTCATGTTTGTCGGAGTAAAATCAATAAAATACACAATAATATGATACATATTTCTGTTCTGTACCTGTAGCTACTAATAATTTCTCATGAACATGTGTTACACGTGTACTACCCTGTTGTTCCCCATCTTCGCCCACCATCAATTGCTTCCACTGCAGCTATGCATTTTGGGAATTCACATGTAAATGAGCACGCAATGGCACGTGCTATATTAGTTACTGCTTTTAGTAGGACTACTACATATATGTCTATTTTGAGATATATATATACAGAATCAGACATATACATATATAGATGCAGGTATGCTTATATTGTGAAGACAGTATAAAAAGCAGTGTAACTATGCAAAATAACTGTAAGCAACGACACGCCTAGTACAGTAATATTTATCACCTGCTGGAAATTGTGACGGATAAATTCCAATGTCACGGTCACCAGCCAAGCCTTCCACGACGACGGTAAGTAATTTTGGCCGAAGCAGCTCCTCCAATGGAGTCAATATGAGACGTTGTGGTGTGGGCCCACCTCCAGTGCCAGTAGCATGCACGCGTTGGTCTTGTATTTTCTTTTTCAATTTGGACCTAATATCATCAAATCTTTTCCGACAATGATACTTGTCCCTGACACGATTCCCACAGGCATTGACACCAATGACTATTGTGTCCCACATTTCTTTTTTGCTTGCTGCACTTGTCCGCCCTTGAAAAACATATAAAAGATATGAGGTAAATGAATAATAATATAAGCACCAGTTTCCTACACTGCTAGCTGTTCCAAGTGATAGCAAACATGCTGTTTTATGTGTAATATGTGCAGCACATGAGCATTCACTACTAAACCTATACATGTAAGCAAGCTTGCATTCATATTGTATGCAGTTATGGCAAATTGACCGCCTGTGTTTATTTGTCCTTGTAAGGCATGATAAAAAGCTGTGTTTCCACACTAATGAACATAGAAAGATATTGTGTACCCATATTTGCATATGAACAAAACTCAGATGACCTAGGATCACATGTATTTGAATAATAAATGTAAAGTTACACTTACCTACTAAATGTCCATATATACTGTCATAGTGCTCCAGAATGCCAGTGACAAGAGCCCTATTTTCCTGGTCATTGAAGCGAGGATTACGTGGCTTCTCCACACGTTTTTTCCGAGCAGGTTTAGGGTCAGAGCTTGGCTGGTGCTGACTGGACTCTCCTTCTTCCAATGGAAGAGCCTCCAAAAGCTGCCCACCAGCAAGCACGCCACCACCATCCACCCCATCAGCAACTGCGCCACCAGCAGCACTCCCAGCACCAGCACTCCCACTCCTAGCACCAGCACTCCCACTCCTAGCACCAGCACTCACACTCCTAGCACCAGCACTCACACTCCTAGCACCAGCACTCACACTCCTAGCACCAGCACTCCCACTCCCAGCAACAGCACTCCCACTCCCAGCAACAGCACTCCCACTCCCAGCAACAGCACTCCCACTCCCAGCAACAGCACTCCCATTCCCAGCAACAGCACTCCCATTCCCAGCAACAGCACTCCCATTCCCAGCAACAGCACTCCCACTCCCAGCAACAGCACTCCCACTCCCAGCAACACCACTCGGTGCACCAGCAACATCACTCCCCTGAACAGTACGTTCACTCCGACGCGTACTCCCACGAGTAGCACTCCCACTCCCACCAGCATCACTCTTCCCACGCTTTGCGGGCATACTTCCAGCACTCACAAAAAACAGACAAGAAATGTACAGGCAATCACACGACCCACTTCCACATATAAAACAAGACAAAGATGTAAACAAAACAACAATGGACAAAGCTCACCCAATACACAACAAGTCTCTCAGTCAATATGCAAATGTTCAATCGTCCAGCTCTGTGCGTCTCTCTCTCTCTCTCACTCCCAACAACACAGAGAATGATTAGCAGTACACGTTGCCTTTAAATATGGCGCGCAATCAAAAACATGCTTGTTTCGCCTGATTCAGCAAGATTTGTGATTGTGCAACCTAACAGCACCCCGCCACGCACGCCGATACACCTGTGTGTGATCGGCTCATCATCGTGAGAGTGGGCGGATTTGTTTTCGGGTTGATTTTGAATGTATTCGGCACTTACTGCATACGGAGAGGGAAAAACGCCAATAACATGACTAATCGATAAGCTTGCCGATTTCACATAATCGTCGCTTACTGCATGAGGCCCATGGAGAGAACTGCTGCAGGTGATCAGTGATATATTTGGTTTTTCATTGTTTATTGCACAGTTTATTGTCACCATTTGTATTCACTTATTGCCCGCGGATACCTATGTTTTACATCTTGTTTTATTGCGGTCTGAATAACCGCAGGTATCAGGCAGCACCTGGTGTATTCAACAATTGTAATTCACTTGTCCCACGTGGTATTATTATTGTTTTAAGTTAAATTCACATACAGTAGCACATGATTTACACTTTGGTTTATGGGTTTGCGTTATATTTATCTTTTCACTGTCTTATTCAACTACTGAATAATAGCAAACTAGGACCAAAGTGACCTTTCATAGGATGTTCCAAAAGTTGTTTTCGTGTCTACTTAAATTCTTGACAGCTATTCAATAAGTCAAGATATATGCTCACCTTTAGAACTAGGACAGAATCAGGATACAAAACAAGCATGACAAAACTAAGTAATGTATGATGTGTTGTACATATGAGGCATTGAACTAATTGTTTAAATTGATATGAGAAATGTCAAACCATAAAGTTGTTTGTTATTCAAAGGGAACATTTTGTGGATCTCTTTCCACCCAGATGTAATTACCTAGGAAGTAATAGTTGAGAAGTTAGGGGCAACAGATAAAATGAAGAGCTTTATGTTCTGCACTATATTATTTCACCTTTTCACTGTGCACAGCAGTGATCTGTGGAAACTGAAATGTATATAGTAACTGCTTTTGACAGATATTAATTCATTACTGTGATAGTTCAGATCAGAGAACTGACACTTTGAAGATTACCTTGACTGTGCAAGTCACTAAATGCAACAGGTTTAAAACCTCTCTCTGAATATGGAAAAAATGACAGATATATATTCATTAAAACACACAAACACAAGTTTGCACTTGCAATTGTTATTCAATTTGGTTTGAGATTGTGAATAGTAGAGATGTGCAAAAACATTACATTTTCACGGCAAAACTGTTCCCAAAATGTTGCGGAAATTGAGAAAAGTTCTAGTGAAATAAGCACATTTTGCAAGTGAATCCGCTGCATTTAAATGACATCCCGACTCTGAAATTTGAGGGCTGCAGCGCAATATAGTTTATCTGTGTGCAACTTTCTGAAATGACATCCTTACACAGAATGCCACCATGAGTTTGGAGATTTCCAGGACTACTTCCGGTGTCTTATATTTGAAGGAATCCCGGCCGGACGACCCGGAATTTCAGTCCCCAACTTTCTGAAGTCGAATGCTGAGTTCCGTGATTGGACAGCCAGGCCCCCTACTTCCTCCTGGCTCCTATTGGAAATCCCTTCTCCCAACCATGAGTCCTCGGCCCCAGCAAACCTGGTGGAGGGCCTCAGCGTACAAAGCAGACATTATTTTTAAGGCATCTGTTGAGAAAAACTGTAGCTCAAATCATGTTAATGAATCTATCAACAAATATGTTATAAAAATAGCCTCTAAATGGAAATCAAAATGTAATCATACTGTAGTTATTGAAATTCTATATGATTATACAAAGTAATCTCCTTCCTTGGAATACGATTCAAATTAACTTTAATTATATGTAAACATGTTTAAGAAAGTCCTTCTCTTGAATTTCCACTTTGGAACATGGCAATGTACTATAAAAACTGAAAAAGTTTCATTATTTAGGGGCTTGTTAAAAAATACATTCCAAATGGAATTACAGGGATGTTTTTTTTTAATGCTATAGCTACCGTATAGTGTTTTAAATGCAGTCTTTTCTTTTTGGTAACATTAGAAAAATAGTGGAATGTTTTATACAGGAATCTAATCCCTTAATACTTTTAACTAAAATCGGTGTTCTACTACTACTGGCAATTTAAATCATGAATTTAATAGTGATTAAAATAATTCTGCATTAGGAAAGACTTAAGGGCAGTCATTTCCATAAATTGAATGGCCTCAGGCTGCTGGGTTACTTTTCCCTTCAACCCCTGTGCAATTCCTTTTTAATGAAAAACACTTATTAATTTAGGAAGAGGATTAATTTGTATAATTGCTCAATGCTGGTACACCTAGTTTATAAATTAGATAACGCTGAAATATCTAATTAAGTAACCTAATACTTACATTCTCAATGATGCTATGCCACCAGAAATTGTATTACTAATTCCGTCAAGAAGAGTGGGCAAAGTTCTCATGAGAAAAGCAATACTGTCTAATAAAATATATCTTACATTTGAAGTAACTTACTTGTCAACTAGCTTTGTGATTTTCCATCAATTTTGATGGCTCCCATATCTCTGCAGTAGTTCCTGCAAATATAGTAAATACTTTAAATGCATTTTATTCTGGATAACTCTGAAGGCTTGGAGTTTATTCATGTTAATAATATAATCATATTTTTTTCTTACATAGCCCTGATAGTGTACACAGCGTTGTACTGTACATATAATTTTGCCAGTACACTAAGTGCCTGCTCCATTGAGCTAACAATCCAATGTTGGTATCTTCCCCCAAATGTGAAAGGACACGCAAATAAAAAAATAAATATAATTGAAGTACAATGTAGTGTAGGAATTTATAAAAAATAAAACAACTTACGTGACTTGTAAATATATCTCTATGAACTCACTTCGCAGAAGATTTGAGGCACTCAGGAAACATCTTTCATAGAACATCAATGGTTATTTGCGAGATGAATTGTACTTAAAAGTTCCTGATGAAGCAAGTGAATTGCGGAATGAGTTGGGTTGACGGAAGATTATCAGGTTGCAGTTTAGAACGCACCATCCTGGAACATAAAGGCTGGTGGTGAGATGAGTGGTTCAGAGGGACATGACGTAGGATGCAAGGAACTGTCCGGCAAGGTCCCCATGCTACACCTCGGAATGCACCTTGCTGAATGAACCCCTCCCTGGTTACAGCTTTGTGAGTTATATCTCGATTCTTTGTGAGTGTATACCATTCTACTGTGGTTTTTAAAACATTTTGATACAGCTTACACTATGTTCTCGCTTTCTTGGAGGTGTAAGATTCACTAAGTAGTGCCCCTATCCCTTTTCTTCTGTAATGTAATGCTGGTGACTGAGGCACAGAGAAGTATAGCAAAGTGACTTGACCAAGATCACAAGGAGCTGATACCAGGCTTCAAAGTCAGTCATCTCATTGTTTTCTAAGGCAGTGCCTTTACCCACTGAGTAAAGCATCTTCCTTAAGCTTCAATAAAACTTACCAAAATAGAAAGATTGTGTGGTGCTAAGAGCCATAAACAGATACTGGGATAATTTTATATGAAAGCATAGTTCCAATGTGGATTATCCTTGGAATATCAATGTATACTAGGGTGTGTTTAGGTAGGTTAATTAACACGCTTGCCTGGAAACCTCACAGATACAGTTGTAAAGGCTTATCTCATTGAATGTCCAGAATTTACAGCATGAAATAAAAATCCAACCGTGCCTTGGTCCATCAGCAGATAAGGGGAATATCTTGTCATCAAACAGACTCACTTGAATAGTGCAGCATCCTGACACTGTTCCCTGTGTCCTTGGATCCTGGTGTGACTTCTGTATATGTAGATAGAAACAATGAAGGAAGAAAAATGGAGCACTACTACTGTAACAAATTAAAGAAAAAGGCTGCGAGTCCGTGATCCATAAAAATTATTATTTATTGGACATAAAGACAAAAAAGAGCAAAGGTGTAGCCCCACCAACGAATTTCACACCGTAGCACTTTATCAATGTATTATAAAACGTACTGTTTGATACCTCCAGCATGTCAGATGCCATCTTACCATATGACAATATGATCGCTGTGGTTGCAGGTACTAACACAGATTGTGCTGTTTTTGTTATTGCGGGAAGCATTTCTCCCTGTCCCTACTCTAGGGGGGCGGGGGAGGGGGCATGATTTGTATGGAAATCTTGGAGAAAAATCCCCCCTGATCAGTGTTAAAGAAAAACAAATGTGGTTGGGATTTCTGCTGATAGAAACTACTAAGTACATGGCTACTTCCAGTTAAAAAAGTACAGTGTTACGTAATCCAGGGGTGCTCAACTCCAGTCCTCATGCCAACAACAGGTCAGGTTTTCATGATATCCCAGCTTCAGCACAGGTGGCTCAATCAGAAGACTGCACCTGTGAGCCACAGGGACTGATTGAGCCACCTGTTCTGAAGCAGGGATATCCTGATGCCCTGACTTGTTGTGGGGGCTTAAATACTGGAGAGCACCCCGGTGTAACCTGTACAAGTAGAATACCCTCTATTTGAAATGATTCACCGTTTTCAGCAGTTTCCATTGAAGAACTGCTTACATGCCTGTGTTGAAAGTATACCACGGTTGTATTTAAGTTTGGAGGTTCCACTCAAGGTTTTGTAGATGTTCAGAAGAATAAACTAACCTGGGAAACACACTTACCATTGTTATGGAATATCTCACGACAACACTGTGCTCTCATACTCATTAAACTTGCCAGTGTCACTGATTGATATTCATTGTTATAGGAGACAATAATATAGGTTTTATAGATCTTTGTCAAAAGAATGTGCAAGGCATTGAAATATCTTCTATATCAGAAGGCTGTGGGGTATTTTTTACTTTAATCATAACAGCCTGGATAGACAATAAAAAAAAGCATGCTTAACAGCAGCTTGAGGTCTATCTTCATGACATTTTCCCAATGACCGTAATCATTTTCTATAGCCCCATTCTGTCCAAATCCTCTTTCAGAGTTCTTGGACTTTCGGACTCTAAGGGGGCTATGCACTAAGCTCCGTTAAGTCACTTTTAGACCGCAAAGTGCTCCTCGATCGTGATTTTTGGCTCAACCCGATGCACTAAGCAACGCAAACAGGCACTTTGCGGTCTAAAAATGACCTTTTTCATGAATTTTTTCTAAGTCCAACTTTGCTCGATCGCAGCCCTGTTTGCGTGAAATTCTGCCCTTAAGCGGGTTGCACTAAGCAACGCAACCTTAGCAAATGCGAAAGTTGCGTTGATCAGAACACGTCAGGTAAGAGTAGACGCAAAGAAATCTGGACTTTTTATTTTTGCAAGCGCAAAACCCATACAGCAGGCTGGCAGGTGTCCCCGGCTGACCCCGCGGGGGTCCCGACAGAGCCCAGGGGTCACGCAGGTGTCCCCGGCTGACCAAGTGAGGGTCCCCGCGGGAGTGCGTGGGTCCCTGCGGGAGTCCGGGGGTTCCCGCGGCTGTCCCGGGGTCCCCGCGGGAGTCCCGGGGACCCGCGGGCCTGTGGTACCAATGTTGCACCTCCAAAAATAAGAAACAACAATTCTAACTAAATACATCCCCCTAACACATACTATACAGTAATGGCCAAAATTACTATTATCCAAATATGGATAATAATGCATTTGGCCATTTTAAATACATATAACATTCAATAAATACAGTTAGAACATATTACACTTACCTTTTACAGGCACCCACGAGGCCTACATACCCTCCCACACTAACCCCCCACCCCGTGAGGCCTAACCACCCTCACCCACTACCCACAAGGGAGGCCTAACCACATACCCTTGAGGCCAATACCCCCTCCCCCCACCCCAGTACCCATAACAAAAACAATACACTGCCCCACAATAAACATCATTCTATTTATTAAATACATTACCGACCCCCTGTTGCCCCCCAGGTGGTCCCGCCAAGTGCCATGGTCCCCCAGGTGGTCTCCTTGGGTCACCGTGGGCCACAATTGGGTCCCCACGGTAGGCCCGCGGATGTCTGGGAGCCCCGGGTCAGACCACAGGTGTCTGCAGGGCCTCAGTGGTTCTCACAGGGGTCTGGGGAACTCACGAGTGCTCACTACGGGTCTGCGGTGCCCCCACGGATGTGGGACCACCGGTTCATCCCCACACCTACGGGTCCGTGGTGCCCCCACGGATGTGGGACCACCGGTTCTTCCCCGCAGACTACCGGTCCGCGGTGCCCCCACAGATGTGGGACCACCGCTTCATCCCCGCAGGTGTCACCCGTGGAACCACCAGCCTGACACCCGTGAGAAACCCGAGGAGACCGCAGGTGGTCTCCAGAGATCTCACGCAGAACCAAGGAACCAACCCTGAATGTAAAATAAATAAACCGGACCTATACATACATCCCCCCCCCCCAACACATACAGTACAATAATGTGCCAAATAACTATTATCCAGATATGGATAATATATTATTTGCCCATTATGAAACACATAAAACATCCACAAACCAAAACATGAATTTTTAATCTTAAAACCACCACATTGCATGTTAAAATAAATCCAGAAGCCATTGCAAATATAAAAAAAAAACTGCAGCTACACAAATGTCTATGAAATGTCACACAATTGCATTGAGTGTGTACATGATGCAAATAATCTGTGCATCATATAACACTATGCAAAATATATGTAACAATAAAATACACTATGAAAAATGTCCCCTAACCACCAATGCCATCCTGAAAATCAATTAGAAACTAACCAACATCAATACAATTAGCATCAATCAATTAATCAATTTCCTCAAACAATTAAAATACAATGAAAATCAATTATACAATTCCCTATTCGATTGCTAAAGCCAAACATTGCCAAAACAATTCTAATTTAATGTAACCACCATCATTCTAATCTTACTACCATAAAAAAGCCTTTAGCTAAATACAAATTACATTATTCACAACAATGAAAAAATAAAGATGCTAAATACATTATCCATACATGAAAAGAACCTAAACATGAGCCAAACAATCAATTATTATCCCTGTATGTCTATCCATACAGATAGATAAACATAACATACAGGGGCAATAATACAGCATAAAATACAATGCATTTACATAGAAAATTCACATAAAATACACCCATTCAGTGTCCTTAAATGTATTATATACATAGATACATTAACGGGCATTAAATGGGAGTGAAAAAATAAAAGACATGAATGAAAAATCATAAAAACCTGTAAAAGTAAAAATAATAAACTTTCTTTTGTTTACTCACCATTAGATGTCCACTCACCAAAATCCAAGTGACCCGGAAGCACAGGAACCAATCCACAGGTAAGCCATAAAATAAAAAACCATAACAAATCCACGTCTGTGTCTTCTTTCTTCTTTGGGGTCTTCTGGGGTCTTCTTCCATCTTCTTCCATCTTCTTCCATCTTCTTCCGGCTTCTTCCATCTTCTTACGCCACGCCCTTCTTCTCTTCTTAGGAGGGGAGATGTTCCCTCCTCGGCGACTAGCTTCAAAATGAGGCGACATAGGCTTTTATAGGCCTATGACGTCACATTTTGGTCAAATGTTTCCCACGGTCCTGATTGGGCCGTGAAAAATATGTGATTTGGTCGATGCAAAAAAAAATGATGACGTCATTTAAAGGCAATGAAAGCACAGCCAATCAGAATGGCTTTGCTTCAATTGCCTTTAAGATGACGTCATTAAAAGAAACATGGCCGGTCTCACATGGTACCGTAGCCAATCAGAGCGTGGGAACTCCATCCCATCTCTGAGTTTATTTAGCTGCAGTTTGTTTTTTTTATATTTGCAATGGCTGCTGGATTTATTTTAACATGCAATGTGGTGGTTTTAAGATTAAAAATTCATGTTTTGATTTGTGGATGTTTTATGTGTTTCATAATGGGCAAATAATATATTATCCATATCTGGATAATAGTTATTTTGCACATTACAGTACTGTATGTGTTAGGGGGCGGGGGGGATGTGTGTTGTTTATTGGGGGCAATTCTCCCCAATAAACATGCTAATGTGCCTTAACCCCTTCATTGCTTTAGCGGCTATCCGCTAAGGTAATGAAGCTGCATTAATATATTTTTATTAATAGTGTGCGGGAGCAGGGGGTCCCCTGAGCTGAACCGCATTGACACCATCTTTATAGAGCCCACGTCGCGTCTTGGACGCTATAAAGATGGTGGCGGCACTGGCACCCGATGCCCCATACCGGGGCCTGTAACTCGGGAAGCAGAGGGTCTCTGAGGCAGAAATCAATGCGGTTCAGCTCAGGGGACCCCCTGCTCCCGCACACTATTATTTAAAATACATTAATGCTGCTTCTTTACCATAGCGGATAGCCGCTACGGTAATGAATTATTATTTATTGTTATGTGTGTTTTAATACTAGTGTAGATGTGCAGGGAGTCTCCTGAGCTGAAAAACATACTGGACACCTAACAAGCTCCTAATAAAAGCTTCAGTCAGACAGAACTTTGCAGCTAATATTGACAGATTTACTATAAATCATTCTTCCTGTTATTAAACAGGTTATTAAGAATTTATATTAGCGTTAGGGACCCCTGATATGTGGTCTGCCTTGGCGTTGGCTCAGGGGCGTACAACAATTTTGGCCAAAAATGTCAAACTAAAAGACCATTTACTTATTAGATATTTATCCATATATATTTAGGCACTGTACCGTGTATGAGTCTCACTAGATGTGCTAAAAACTGAGCTTTGTCTGTGTTTTATGTTATGTCTCTGGTTTTAATGCATATTGCCATGCTCAGTAGCACTCCTCTGATACTCATATGCTTATATATATGTTGTGGGTATTTTGGGGGTTTAATAGGAGCTTGTTAGGTGTCCAGTATGTTTTACAATTCTTGTCCAGCTAGTCATGGCTGATTGGAGGTTGGCAACCTCCTACTTAATTTAAGCTCACCCCCTCCCACATTTAAATGGTTATGGGCTCACTCCATAGCATCTTCCACTCAGGGGAACTTGCCTGCTTGCAGTTTGGCTTTGACATCTCTAATACAGAGTGCTTTTCCTGGTAATGTACAGGTTAATAAAAGCTTCAGTCAGACAGAACTTTGCAGCTAATATTGACAGATTTACTATAAATCATTCTTCCTGTTATTAAACAGGTTATTAAGAATTTATATTAGCGTTAGGGACCCCTGATATGTGGTCTGCCTTGGCGTTGGCTCAGGGGCTTACAACAATTTTGGCCAAAAATGTCAAACTAAAAGACCATTTACTTATTAGATATTTATCCATATATATTTAGGCACTGTACCGTGTATGAGTCTCACTAGATGTGCTAAAAACTGAGCTTTGTCTGTGTTTTATGTTATGTCTCTGGTTTTAAAGTCTCCTGAGCTGAACCGCATTGGTTTCAGGTCCGAGGACCCCCTACTTCAGGAGATATTGGCCCCTTTATGGGGTGCCGGTATCCCCTGCAGAATGTAAATAACCCGGTCACGTGACGCGGGAGCTTTAAACTGCAGGGGATACCGGCATCCAATAACGGGGCCTATATCTCCTGAAGTAGGGGGACCTCTGACCTGAAACCAATGCGGTTCAGCTCGGGAGACCCCCTGCTCATGTACACTATTATTAAAATGTATTTATTTAGTGTACGATCGCCTGTAACAGTCTTGCATGGAGATAGCAAATCTCAATGCAAATGTTACATGCAGCTTTTTTTTCTATCAGCTAGTGTACGGAGAGGTTCAGAACGCTAGCAGGGGGGAAAAAAGCAAACGTACGCTGTGGCTGTTTTGAGCTATTTTGAGCAGGTACGTTAAAAAATGGCCTCAAGGCCTTAGTGCATCGTGTCCCCGGCTTCACTTTTTAACGAACCTGCTTTTTGGCCAAATCAGAACGCAAAGCCATTGAGCTTAGTGCATAGCCCCCTAAGTCCCCAAATAAGAGATAAATTGAGTAATGGAACAAAATTGTGCAAAAATGAACCAGGAAGGGATGGTTACTGTCTTAATGCAGCATGTGGCTAATTTGAAGAAGATACGTTGCCTCTGTTGCTTTTTGGGCCACCGTAAGGCTTTGTGTGGCCCAAGGCAGCATGCTGTAAGTGGGACACCCCTGTAAAAAAGAGGGATCTACCGAGCTCTCCTCCAGCAGTATCGCGGCAGCTCTCCGCTCTGGTTGGCTGAAAGTTGAATCCCGGCACTGACAGGAGGGGAAGGACAGAGAGGAGACAGTGCCTCCAGAGGCATGGGGCCCAAGGCGACGCCTTGCTCATCTTGCGCTAAGAACGGCAAACACATCTGCAGGAAAGATGGCAGAACAGCATTAACCTTATCTCTAAACAGACACAAATTCTTGCTACACATTTACCTGACTCGCTAAAACAGACACGATCTCCCACGCCCTACATACTAAACCACAGAATGAAGATAGAGAAATGGATCCACAGAAGATAATTTCAGGGCAGGTATACAGATGCAGCGGCCATTATTTTAACAAATCAAGGTGCCGTTTTCGTGTGCGCTGCTGTACTCCACGTGGCATGAACGCCGCCAATCGCCCCAGGCACATGTGTTTATCGTGGTTGCTTTGTTTGAATTTCATGGATTGTGTGCAATTATATGCAATGAAATGAATGAATTGTAATGTGTACAGTACTGTGCTACTGTGTCAATTTCAGGTGTTTAAAAGCCAGAACACTAAAATGCAATTTTCTGCACTCGCCTGCACTTGCGTCTTAAGGAGGTACGGTTGGAGGAAATCCTGCACCATGACATGGGTATTCCGAGGTATACAATGTGTGATTTGTTAAAATAATGGCTGCTGCATCTGTACACAGGTGCAGAGTGCTATAAATGATTGTAGGATCTATATTTCAACTGGAAAATTGGAATCCGCCATTGGATACAATACGGGTGGATTTTTAAGAATCTGCTCTCAGATTCTATATTGAATCCCAAATCTGCTCAGGACTGCTGCCAGCAAGCAGAAAGGGGAGAGCCTTTCCCCCTAAAAAGGATAAATCATTTGTGTCCTATGTTTACTTGGGAAGCTTGTTACCTTGTTTTGTAGGAAGCGGGCACGCCGCCCAACCCTAGTCAGGGAAATCATTGTTTTAGTCATTGCTCAGTTGAGCAGGGTTTTGCTTTGTACTTGTTGTACTTTCAATGTGTTGCAGTCCCAGTGCCTGGGACTGAATAAAACAGATAGAAGCCTGCTAAAAGGAACATTGCATTACGTCTCATCGATTTACTCACCCTAAAAGACTGTGTTCTACCGGGCCTGAAAGTAATGGCGGAGCTCCCTCAGGAAGCCGTTTCTCATAATATGTAAAGATACAAATGAAACAGCTTATTAGAAACAGTAAATTTATATTGTTTTAAGGCAGCTGACCATACTTTGTATCCTGGACTCTAAAAGACTCTAAGACGCTCTGAAACACTTACGATTCGCTTCCTGGGTTCTGCTTTGTTCTATCCTATCCGGAACCCATTACACATGCAGTCTGCTTCCGGAGGACAACAAGAGAAGTTGTGTGCTTCCTTAGTTCCTGCTGGACGGTGGCTCAGAGGTGTCAGGATCACACATGGGAGAGAGGCGTGTGAGCAGAACAGCGGAGTCCAGCATCTGGTGCATGAGTATAACTCATAACATGCTCTTTATACTATTTTGTTTGTGAGTTTAAAATTGTTGGACTTTTTATTGGGAAAATGAAATTGTATTTTTTGCATATTGCACTATGATCGGGCGCGTTCTTTTTTTTCCGTTTTTCATATATATATATATATATATATATATATATATATATATGTTAAACATGTAAAAAGTTTGAAACTGACACCTTACGGGTACCATGCTACTACTGTACAATAGAGGCAACTCTTATTCTAACAAAAACCAGTGGCAATTCCCCAAAAGACCCAGGAAACACCCAGGTACATTCTGAATACATGCCTTAAACTTTCCTTAAACTAGCCCCAGCATTTCTGCATTGATTAATGGCCTATCAGATTAACAGCGGGGGTCCCTGGCAGTCCCATTCAAACTGAATTGGACTGCCAGGGATCCCTGCTGTGTTAATCCTATGGGTCGTTAGTCAATGCAGAAATGCCTTAAACGTGCCTCAAACTAGCCCAGAACATACCCAGCACATACCCAGCACATACCCAGAATGTAACCCGGCTAGTTTACAGCAAATGTTAGAATAAACGTTGCCTCTACTGTATGTCCATAAACCTACTTTTTTTAAAATTAGTCGAAATTTGTTAATATTTTAACACTAGAACTGCTATTGACTGTCTGCTTCATGCACGTTCAATGTGGGGAAAGGAATTGAGGAGAAAGGAAAAATAATGCGAATGGAGCTGAGAATGAACACAACGTTGTTCAACAAAAACTATTCAACGCTTTATATTATGTGAAAAAAAAACCTTAATTTCCCTTTGGCTCCTATTATAACAAGGCCAAAAGAACACAAGAGTTTGGTTTACACGAGGCACGGTATCATTGCAAGGAAAGTAAATGGAGTACCATAGCATCCGTGTATGTTTTTAGTCAAAATGATATTTCCCACAGCATATTTCCGTATTTTTCTTGGGTATTAGGCCATATTTACTAAATAGTCTTCTGCCACAAGAAATATTCTTTGTGTGTGTCTGTGTGTACAGTATACCTTATGCAGACAGTCCTCATTTTACGAATGGCTTATCTAACGCTATGCAATGCATACTTATGTTCATTTTTACAATGCAAAACTGCATATCCAACGCTCTTACAACGCTTTGCAAAGTTGTATATGTGTATATATTATATAATATTATATTATACTATATAATATATTATATTATTATATTTTATGTTATATGATATATATATATATATATTACAGTATATACACTATATAATTTATGTGTGTGCTGCGTATCTTATTGCCTGCATAAAATATTTGGTGTATTTTACTGTTAAAATTGCCTTCAGGAATGGAATCTTTCATTTAAACATTGTTCCTATGGGAAAACATTTTTCGCTTTAAGACGTTTCGCTATCCAACGCCATTTTGAGTAACGCATTTTGTCGTATAACTGAGTACTGCCTGTATATCATAAATAATTCATATTTCAAATCTATTGATTCAATGGTGATTATTGTTGGTTCTGTATTTTCTTTTCATGCTTTACAGATTTGTCTTAGATCATTATTTGTATAAGGATCAACTGGACAGTACAATTTCTTAAAGGCTAAGCTTGGATCCCCCGGCCAGAGCTTCAGTCACTCACATTTATAAATGTATTATCTATATATGCTGCCATGACAAAATAGGTATGTTCAAGTTAAGTATCATGCTCTCTAAAACACGTGTGATTATTTTCAAATACATTTGATTGCAAAGAAAATTGTTTACCTCCGAAGTCGCTCAAATTTTACTAAGCATTTTCTCGTTAAGTAGAACGGAAAAGGGATTATTTACTAAATTCTGGCTGCACGCTGGAATTTCATACAATCAAGGTTTTTTTTTTTTTTTTCTTGGCAAAGCTCAAACTTGCCTGCTGTTTCCAGAATCAACAAGTCATATATTTTATTTTGCAGCAATCATACTGTGGTCTAGTAACATTTCTTTTTGTCCATCCTCTACCTGGGTCCCTCACTGAGGACTGTTCCCTGAGGCATAAAAAGATAATTCAGTTTTTTTTTTATGTCTGAAATAACTCATCAAATGTTTGGTTCCAGCCAAAGAGAAAAAAGAAAGGCAATAGTGACTGAATAATACCTGTGAAAGACACCTTCAAAATAGAGTATATTTCCTTTTAAGAGCAGCCATGATGGTTTAAAGAAAAACTTTCTTAGAGCTTACGGAAAATGCATTTGTCACTTATTCTCAATTTCTCTACTGTTTGCTATGAAATACTAAGGGAAATTCTTTTCAATGCAGAGTAGCATTGTTTACAGTGATTTTCCTTTTATGCTTGTTTAAAGAAATTGGAAGATTTACTCCAATGTATGTCAAGCGTGTAGAGATGTATTTAGAAGTTGTTATTTTATCAGGCTGACATTAGAATTGAAATGTGTACACTCAGGGAATAGGTGGATGAGCATAAAAAAGAGAACGAGCGCACACAACTGATTCCTTAAGGTATCTCAAGAGTGTCTGGATTTCTACAAAATATTTCCAAAATCAAACAATTGAAACTTGATGGTTTATCTTATGTAACTTACATCAAGTGGAGTTCATGTAATATGCTGCTCACATAATTACATATAAATATGCTTTAGACAGTACAAAGTGCTAAAAAAATCAGGTGGTACTCAAGAATATTGGGAGCTGCAAAGACATATATATCTTCTTTATTTTGGGAATGTAGTGATGTGAAAGAAATATAACCTGGAGTTTTTAACTAAAGGGAATAAATGTGCAGCTCTAACCCAGTAAAACAAACACCCCTCTAAGTTCTAATGAATTGATATAGTGAAAAAATAGGGGAGTGCAGGATATACTGTAAAGTGACTGACTGAGGGGTGGCTGACTGGGTGGGTGACTGTCACGGGAGACCAGGGATTTACACTTTATACCAGGATCATATCACTGAGCAAAACCAAGAAGTATAGCAAATTGCGATTTATTCCTTAGAAACAGACGTACACACAATTGATTACAATATACAGGAGAAAACACACTTACTGGGGGTCTGGGCTACAAAACTAACCTTTCCTAGTCGAAATAGTCCATAAAACAAAGTCTTTAGGTTGACCGGGACTTAGGCCGAAAAGTCCTGGAACCAAAATCGGCATGAAGTTCCTAACGCCACCGCTATATCTCTTCTGGAGATGCCAAAATTCCTTCACCGGGAGATAATACAAAATGTCCTGGTACTCTTTTCGGCGTGTAGTTCCAGCCACGACCACTACATTCTCTTCTCAGTACTTGGCCCCGACAAGTGGGAAAACAAACAGAAAGGAACCTTTCGGTTTGTTTTGTCTATTATCCCCTCATCCCTTTTTGCACCGGATGGTATTTCCTACTATATTATTTACTATCTCACTACTTTTAAGCTGATGCGGGAGCTTTCCCTTCTTCCCCGCTTCCCCTGCTCTTGATCCCGAAAAGTGGGACTTAGAAAATTTTCAGCCTTGAAATTTCTGAAGCTGTCTCGCGTCAATTTCTCCAATGTTTTGGTGAGTTTAAATTTGCCGCTGCTTTTTTGTCACTTACACTGGCTTTCTTATATAGTACCGACCAAGTTTATTCTCACACGGCTAGAGCCGCAAGCCGCAAGGTTTCCCGGCTTTCTAAACGAATCCCCTCGGCGTGCCGCGCGTCACCGATGCGCGGTCACGCTTCATCGGGTGCGTGCGCGCCATGCGCGCGTGCCCAGGGCTCCCCGAAAGGAGCCCTGGTGTCCTCTAATGTGGGGGATGGCGGTGGGGGGCTCCGGTGGTCTCGGTGGACCCGGAGAGGGGGTGCCTCGATCGGAGGACCGATCCTCCGAGGCTCCGGCGCGCGCACGGGACACCCCGGCGTGCACCCGGTTTCTGTCGCGGCCGAGACCAGGCAAAAGTTAGAATAAACTCGGCCACGACAGTAGTTGTGGCCTGGGTTCCCCGATTGGCCCTTTTCCTCCGGTGCCGCTCAGGAGAAGGGGGTCGTTGTGGGGGCTGCCGAAGTGGCAAGCGCATCACCGGAGCTCCGACGGGAGCTAATGATCAGAGCGCCGCCATCTTGCCTTTGCACACGCATGTGCAGTATCTTCCCCTGGTGCGGTGGCCATTACAAGGTTCGTGCATGTGCAGGGACAATTGTGATGGCCATTAGAGATAGCGCACGCGGCACCAATGTTAAGGGGGTTCCGCGGGGACTACAGCCCCTAGAAGGCCACAGGGCTGGGAGTCAGGTGGCCAGGCCTGGCCAATGAAGTGACAGGATTCTTCTGTGAGGCAGTTGATACATTTGGAACTCTGTAGGTTGCTGGCAGTTGGAGCAGGGACGCAGCTATGGAAGGTTGTACAGGTGCAGGGGTCTGTGACCCCCTGCACTAGGCAAGGGATCCCGGAGGCCCCAGATAGGCCCCAATTCATCCTAAGCTTGTGGCTGCTTTAGGGAAGGCCCTTCAGTTAGGAGTCCTTCCCCTTTAGGGGTATGCTAGATTAGGGCCATTTGAACTGGGACTAGACTTCCAGAGAGTGAGGGAGCGTCATTGTGGAAGTCATTCCAGAGGGAGCGGAGGATATCGTTGGATCGGCGGATCCCCTGCTTCTCGTTGTTAGCATGCCTCGGTGTGGACACACCCGGTAGGTACCATTCGCCAAACATGCACCAACACCGGTATAATAAGGCGCTGATCACGCCTAGAAGGGTGCGCCTCTTTTGGGGATACTTATTGGGTGAAGTGACCAAGGGACACCTCTGCTACTGTGGACACGGTGTGGGGATACACGGTGGTGGGACAACGCCCTGCGTGGCGAGGTTTAGCTGTAACCATTAGTATTTCTATTGCCTGTATGTGGTTTATGGTTATTGCTCACAATAAATGTTATTATCGTTATTCTTATAGCCTGTGGACTGTTATTAATAGTTCCTGCTCGGGGTTATTCCCTCCAATTGGGATCCCGTGCAGGTGGAGGCCCTGCCACTCCGGTTATTCGTTACCCCAGGCTCCCAGTAGCGGAGGCTCAGACCCCTGTGAGCCGACAGGTACCGCCAGCACTAGTAGACCCTTCACACTAGAGGGAAAGAGGGCTACATAGTATTTTAGATTCATTCATGAAATACAACAACCAATCCTAGCCTGGGAACTTTACAACCAACCAATCAAAGGGCTGCCAGTCTTCCAAAGATGGGTTAGCGGTTCTTCTGAATGTAAGAAGGGCATGCGCGAGTTTGCCACCTTAGACACTTGTTATTCAGAAGCCACCCCCTGGGTTAAGTGCCTCCAAATCTGGGAAGGCAAATGCTACCGTGATAGCCAGCATTATTTCCCGGACGTGGGTACTACACCTAACCATCCTGCCCAATGGCTTTAACACCTCTGGTAGCATCTGTGGCTTTGAAGTATGGACCTAGGGCAGACTCAGTGGCACCATCAGTGGCCAACTAGCCCCCCTCAGAGTACTGTCTTTAAAAAAATGTCCCAGCTTGTAAGTATAATACATTTATAAACATCTCAGTTTAATAAAAATATACTTTTACCTTTACCTTTAAGTCTTTTGGGCTATGAGGGGTAGAATGGGACTATATACGTGTATTCCCACTAGCCATTTCCCTCATACACTGTAAACCTGCATTAGACTGTAAAAGCCTTTTAGCCACATTGGCTATAAGAAATATATAGTGACCATTGGCAGCTCTAAAGACACTTAAATCCCTGCACATGTGGAAAGGATAGTGGTTATATGAGGCAATAAACGTAGTATGAAATGGCTTGTTGTCAGCAGCCTTCACGTGCAGGGGTATTATAATGATCAGGAGACAGTGTATATAAGTGTGGCAGTCTGTATATCTCTCTGTGGAAGCGAGTAAACCTATATCGCTCTGTACAAATTGCTGGCAAGAAAATATCTCATAGTGGGTAAATGATTTGAAATTACCTCTGTGTCCTGCGCGATGTTGCAATCTTTGTGTCACAGTTGATCCAGGGAAAAGTGTGCCATAACACATACGCTGTATCTCCAAAGCTGTATACCGACAATGAAGAAACAAGCCAGTCCTGCACTGCTGCTGCGGGTCCGTCCAATCAGAAAGCAGAATCAAGAACTCTGTAGAGTATTGGTTATACACTCGAACAAGCCCCAAGCACTCACAACTCACCGGGTAGGAACAAAAATAAAATAAATTTTAATTAAACTACATAATAAAAGTGACAAACTGGGGACATACTGGGACAAAACCAACAAAACTCTCCTCCCACATGTTTCACGCTCTAACAGCGCTTTCTCCTTGAGAAAGCTCATCTACACTAGTATTCAAATTTATATTAAAATCTTGTGATCGCTTGCGAGATATGCGCTGGGAGAGGCAGCTCTCTCTGTGCAGCTCTCTCTGCAGCTGGAACAAATCTCCGGTGAGCCCTTTTGAGAGAGGCGATCATCACGTCGCCGGCTACTCACCCGTTTTGGGAATTTAGCTATCACAGTTAATCGAAGCTTTCTGAATACCGTGATAGCAACGCTCCAAAAACTGGAGGCGTAAAAAGCTCAGCGATTTTTTTTTTATGAAGCCTTATAGAATAGGTCCCCGTATGTCTAATAAATGGATGAAGTATTCCTTTGGTATTTACTCCTCAAAGTGGAATAATGGGGACTGGTTAAATTGGAGATAGCACATACTTAGAATGTTTGAACAAACAGATAATACCAATCTTTGATATAAAGGTGCACCAGTTTTCTCCTAAACCTTTTCACATGCAGTTTTTCCCCCGCACTTGAGTTACTGCATAAATGTGCCAAACGAAGCAGTCTTTTACTCACTTCTTCTGTGTGAACTGTGTTCTGAGGATTGAGTTGCTGTTGTAGACAGGAATACTCCGGTGTGCAGTTCCGCTGGGCTGATGCAGGAAAATCAGAGAAAGATAGTGACGCATCACCATCCAATCAAAATTGAAGAAGAGGGTGACCAAAATGTTCAAAAAATACTTGGTTTATTGAGACATGTAGTATAGAGGAAAATCACCTACATGTTTCGTGCTGAGCGCTTGTTCACGGTATCCTCAGGTGGGCTCCAAAAAACTCAACGCATTTCGCCACTTGGGCTTCGTCAGTCTGGGGTGCATTGGCTAAATTGGTATTTTTATACTTCTTTCTGGCCAATAGTGTATTAATACCCTAATTGCATACTAATTCTTGCTAAATATTTTTAATAGAACAAAAACATTGAAAGTACAATTGATGTATACATATAGGCATTCATTTAAAATAATAGCTTTCTTTAAAATATGTATCAAACGAAACATATTTAAAGCATACAAAACTTCACAAACATGGGTGTAATTAGCTAAATTGCATAGAATGACTACTCTGAAGTATATATCAAATATTTAGATCTAAAATTGATCTAGTTAGAGTGTATTTTGTGTTTTCTTAACTTTAAATACATCTACAAAACATATTACAATATATAACCCTTTTAAAAAACACAAAAATATTTAAAAAAAAAAACATTTTATACAATTAAATTAAAATCGGTTAACCTCATTTATAATTTTAAAACATACATAAATATATATATTATATTATCATGAACACTTTCTGAACAATGCCTTGTAAGAGTATTCCTATTTTGATAGCTCAGGCAGTTATATGGGGAATAAGAGAGGAAATTAGATAATAAACATTTGATTGGTATTACATATATTTTTATTATTATGGCAAAATAATCAAATTTAAAACTTTAAAAAAATTTTTAAAAAAATGTTTTCCTTATATATTGAAGATAGAAATTTATTTGCATTCAAGTAGTTAAAATAAACCTTAAAATCATTAAAAAAATATCATGTTTCAAATCTCCGCATTTAGTCTATTTGGTGTTAAAGTTTTTAATTTAAAAATCCATAGGGTTTCCCTCTGTGACACGGTCCGAACCATGTCTCCTTCTCTCCAATTTTTCTGAACACTTTCTATTACTCAGTATTTAAGATTTGCGGGATCACCATTATGTTTCAGCTTATAATGCCTGTGAACATCATGAGACATACACTGGCGTCACAGTTTATTGCACTGCGGCCAGATCCGCAAGCCGGGAGATTTCCCGGCTTGCTAGTGGCCGCCCCTCGGCGTGCCGCGCGTCACCGACGCGCGGTCACGCGTCATCGGGAGCGTGCGCCCCCTGCACGCGCGTCCAGGGCTCCCCGAGGGAGCCCTGGTGTCCCGCGATGTGGGGGACAGCGGCAGGGGGTTCCGGGGGACCCGGCGGACCCGGCAGCGGGAGGGAGAGCGCCCCGATCGGAGGGCGCTCTTCCGCTGCTTCGGCGCACGCCCGTCACCCTCCGGCGCGCACCAGGCTACTGCTGCGGCCGAGAACGGGCAAATGCTCGAATAAACTCGGCCGCAGCAGTAAGTCCCTTTTTTATATTTCCAACGTGCTCCAGTATGCGGACATGCACAAGTCTAGTTGTGCATCCGACAAACTGGAGCCTGCACGGACACTCCAAATGATAAATAACATTGTTAGTCTTACAGTTGGAAAATTGTTCGTTATTAAAAAATTCTCCTGATTCTGATGACTTAAAAAAAAATGTAGTGATGTCAGATTGTAGGCATCTCCATTCAATCATAGCGTCTGCCTAGCAGAGCAGGGGATTGATCACCAACGCTCCTGAGTGCTTCACAAGCACCCTCACGGGTGTCAGAAGTGTTTGGTGACATTCCCAGTCCGTTATACTCCTATCTGCTTGGTGTTAATCTCATACTAATGCTCATGGAGTGTCCAATCATACAGCTGATTACGCGTTCTCAATATACAGTATACTAGTGCTCAGTTTCTAAGCACAAAGTGAAATATATATATATATAGACCCTACTAACTAGGCAGAGCTATAGCTAGAACTTCTGGGTTCGCACCCACCTACAGACATGACTCATAGTTAGGCAAGATACAGACAACCTCACCGATATATCTATCTGGGAATTGTGTCTCTATCTAGAGAATACTAGCATGTATTAACCGTGGTATCTATGACGGTCAGAAATTGTCCTGTTACTATTTGGTGGTTTTTACTATAACCAATCGTCTGGTGATTTTATTCACCCCCATTATTTTATTTGTTTGTATAAATAATGTTTCATTTTTACCTTTATAGCAGACTACCAAAACTCTTTATTTAGGGGATACTATTAATAATCTATTATCAGCATTACACGGAGGTGATATCTCTACGGTAATCGAGTTTACCACTCCACTTTTGAACTAGTCCGTCCATCCTTTAAGGTAATTAGAGTGCATGCAGTTGGGTATTCCAGATTCCCACCGTCGGTGGAGAGAAACACTTTTTTTCTTTTTATGCTGCTAATCTTCTACACATTAATGATATCTTAATGAAGTAAAAAAAAAAAAAGAGAACATTTAAAGCTATCACTACTGTATGTGGTTCAATCATATATTGCGATAATGAAGATACAATGGCCCACTCACTGTGACATCTTTCAGGTTCTACCACAAAATGCCTGGTTTTTCCAGGGGCAAAACACATGATAAAATAGGAAATGTCCCGGAGGAGAGCAGCCTCTCTCAGTCTCTGTGTTTAGGTACCGTAGCCAAGCCACGGAATATGCCATATGTTATATTTTATATAGAATATTTACTTTTCTACTCTCATGCTCCTGAAAGATCACGTACTTTTTGCTCTTTATGGTTTAATACTTTTTAAACTGATTAAACAATCTTTCAAGTTTATTTCATAAAACGTTAGCCCTGGATTTCTACACATTTGCGAGCTGTAAACTAACATGACATCGTTTCAGCAAGTCATGCCCTCTAGTATCTATTACGTTTTTGTTGTGAGTATATATATTGCAGTATAGCTGTTGAAAAAGAAAGTCCAGGACATGCATAATATGAAGAATTTACTATGATAAGAAAATACATTTTTGCTGAAATTATTTGGTTTCTCTTCCCTGGGGATATTAGGAAAATGTTCCTCAGCGGTCTGTTAGGGATGTTTTCATCTCAGTGTTTATACATTATCATATCTCCAATCACAAAGACACATGTACTGTAGGGGTTCTGCTTCTTAGAATATCACTATATTCAGCACTATTTCCTTTCAGAACAACATCATTGTGGAGCAGTAGTACAGAAGGGATTGATCCGCACTTAGGAATTGTTTGTTACCCTGGGTTGATGCAACACATAACACATTATTTGCTTGAGAGCCCGTTTGGCCTTAAGCAGTTATCCCCTAATGATAACCCAACATGCGAGTGCCATAGCACTTCCAGTAAAATTAAGCTACCATCTCAACAGATCAACAGATCTTCAAAGAAGAAAAACTACAAAGACAAAGCGCACAGGAGTAATATATTCAGAGCAATATATTTCAGTTACATATGTAGCATCTATAACCTCCAATTCATTAAAAGAAATAAAAAGCTCTGTAATATATTGAAATAAGAGCCCAACGGTCCCTAATGTAGATTATATTCAGCAGGGACCAAATGCCCCACATCCCTGAACCTACCGACTGGGACTCAAACTTTCTAGGATCGTCTATGTGCACCAACTTGTAGTAATAACAGTCTCAACGCATTTCGCACTTACAACGCGCTTCATCTGGGTTTAATGCCACTGAGATATTGCATCCCTATATACTGTCCCGGCCAGCTTTATTCTAAAGCTTGCCGTGTGTATAGCGGGCTAACCGCGGGGCTTCTCTCCGTTTAAACCTGAGTTTCCCGCGCGGTAGACGCTTCAATAGATAAGCGCTAATGGCGCTTACTATTGAAAGCGCCCGAGGCGCGGGAAAACCGGCCGAAAACGGCCAAAGATAGCCGCGTGCAGACCACAGCTGTTTTTAAACTGCGGCGGCAGCCGCATTAGTTTTAAGCTGGCAGGGACAGTATGCCCATATATAATCAGCAACCAATTAAACTATATAAAAACATCAATAATACATAAATAATATATAATTCATAATGAAACCAGAAAGATCAAACTCAATTGTAAATGTAACAGATTTTCTGGCCTGACTGACCCACCCAATCTCACATTGGCCTCATGTGGTCTAACCAATCCCCATTACATGATCGTGTCTGGTGGTGCACCTGTTGGCAACAGGACTCCTGAGTCTCCCACATGATGTTGTGTGGGGAATGCCAACCCAGACAGGCAGCTGAGGTAGTGTGTTAGAGTCCTACCTACATACAGTGCAGCGCCTCCACCTCATTAGGATCTCTGCGACCGCAAGGAGATGGTTCTGATGAGGAACTCCTTCTCGGTGGTGCTTTCCGCTGGAGAGTAACTTCAGTCTCACACAGTGGAGTTGTCTTGAAACAGGGCATCTTTATTGATCAGTGGGCCAACTGCCCACTCACAGCTGGCAGCTCAGCCGCTCATCTTTACCGGTACTTCCCTTTGAAAGGTCTGTCCTCCTAATAGAGTGGGATCATCTCTCCTCTTAAGGAGATCACCACCTGTGCCAGGTCCCTGGACACAGTGTAGGCCCGCTGTCAAGGCCTGACAGCCTTACTGCTGATTACTGTAGAACTCTCTTATACTAGAACTTGAACAACTCAGTTCCCATCCAATGACACACTAACTTTGGGCAGTGCTGTGTCTTATATAACAGAGGAGAATAGCTCCACCTCCTGTGTCACTAACAATGGACACAAGGTATGTTACCACTCCCCTGATGTACATATGACACCTCACCAGGGTGTGAGGGCAAACCTCCATGATTGTGGCTGGCAATCCTGTAATTTACCAGGTTTACTGCCAACCTGAGAGAGAACTGTATACCATTTTACAGCTTGGCTTTATTCTCCCCCTGGTGAATCCCAACGACCCGTCTGGGACCTAATTTTGTTAACCTTCGTTCAGGAAGCACTGCAAAATATACAACAGAATTATACATAACAAATTTATACCATACAGTACTCATGATATATATTTTGAAACCTTCAATGCATACTGACCAGCAGATGGCACTGTACTTAATCAGACCCCACTATTTATCTACCTAATAATAGTGCCTGAGATCTGGCTTCTTCACTTCCCGGCCAGCTATGTCTGTTACAGTCACGCTGTACTCCCGGGTGACCAATTCTCCGGTCTATACACCACCTTGTTCATGTATACACTTCGTCTTATGCTCCACACCCTCATGAGCTGAGAAATTCTCTCCTCTGCCCGGCGCCCAGTGCATCCGCCACCTCGGTTGACTATATACATCTCTACAGTCTCCCTTAGCTACCCATCCCTCTGGTCCTCTATTTCTTGCATGAGGGGTTCCGGTACATAGGGGTATGTAGATGGACGTTCACAGAGGTACACAATCGGACACTTTATAAGGTGAAATTATAACGAGGCTTTATTGTGCCTTTTCCTTAACATTAGGAAACCATCCAAACAAGGGGGAAACAAAGCTTCTATTCACTTGGGAGTGGTTCTAGTGAAATACCATGCAATTCACAACTCCCTTAATTAAGCATGTCTCCCAGCCCCAAACATATAGCATGAAATAAGCAGATATAAGAAGTCTCTTAAGAATGAAAGTCCTATCTGTTCCTTGGAGGGAAAATCTTCTCTGTTTCTGGTTCAGCTCCCTTCCCTTAGGGTTTGTCAGCATTCAGGTTTAGAAGTTTTCCCTGTGTCTTGAAAGCAGCATCTGCTGTGTCTTCTGGCAGAGCTCAAGACAGGTTGTGAGAGTAAAGACAATCTCTGCTCTCTCTCCCAAGTTCAGCTCAGGTATGAGCTAAGGAGACTCACTTGCTGTCTCAACAGACAGGCTTTTGTAAGCAATCTAAATCAGGGAGGTGGTGTTTATTAATTGACTACCAGCAGTTAACCACCACACTGCTAGATTAAAGGCACATTACTTGAACAGGGATTACTCCCCTGTTACAGGGTACTCCAACCCGTGGGAGTTTTTATACTTGGTTACTATGGCCCTTTCGGCCCGACTTGTCCAAATAAGTCTAGCGCCGCCTGCCTTCCCTGGCAACACCCATGACAGGGGCTCTTCTGGTTCTACAGGATCCCTCAACCTACTCGATCCCTTTGGATCCACTGCCCCTGACCCGATGTCATGCCAGCGCAGTCTCAGCTCCTCCAAACGGCCTTCCTCCGTAAATCCCCCCGGAGCCCACCAATAATCTCCCACCCCCTCTTGTCGGAGGATAAACCTGGTGCGGTCGAGCCAGGCCTCATACCCCTCGAACTTGGGTGGCCACCACCGGTGCTCTCTAGCCTCTGCTGGAACCGCCACGGGGCCCTCACTCTCCTCCAATTCTCTCCCGGAGGATATCCCCGAAGTGGCCGTAGATCTAGATTGAGACCCCAACCGTTTTGGCCTACTGGTGACACTAACCCGGATACTACTGGGGCACTCACTGGAGACAGACACCTGCCGTGTGTACCTCCCCGCTCCTGACCCGTCATCAGACGTAAAACAGTCAGAAAAGTCCACGCTTTCCCCAGTCCTTTCATCGGATGTGACTCGGGACTCTCCAGACAACCCTTGGCTGGAGGGTGACCCATAGGAAAAGGTGATGGGGATAAGGACTTTAGCTACGGCGGGGGGTTGGGCATAGGGAAGGGCTATTTGTATCCGCGGGGCTACGACACGCACTTCGCCGCTACCTGGTCCGGTGCCATCGGTCTGGCTCTCCGGTTCTCCTGTCTCACTGCTGTCAGGCCTCCACGGGGCCTGCCAGCTCTTCCCGGACCCAGGCGACCACATACCGCTATGGAGAACAAAAAACCCGGGCGCTACCTATGGGGATGCTAGATAAGGTTAAGGGGGATATAGAAACCTTGGTGGTAGGCAAGGTATCCCTCTGCTTCTTTTCCGCCTGTGACTCTAAAGACCAAAATAAAGGATCTACCCAGGATCCTTCAACAAATGAGACAAGAAAAAAGGGGGGGATGGTGAAGCACCGGTAGAAAGCTAGTATACACTGAATGGATTGTGTAATGCTCTATGCCAATGTGAAGGGTTTTGTAGGTGTAAAATAATTTTTAACACTCACACGGCCTTGTGCGAATGCTGTCGCATCGAGGTATCTTTTGGACTCTCTTTTCTTTCTTCTTTCTCCTTTCTTCTTTCGTCTCCTATCTGTCTTCTGGATTCTTTCGCCGCCTTGCGTCTGAGTTCTTCTTCTCCTACTTCTTTGATGTTGGACTCACCCTCGGAATAAATATATACACAAAATATATGAGCAAACTGTGATTGTATCTAGAAGATATCAGGAAATGTGATATGGATATATAATAGGAATAAGTAATATGAATAAAACACTCACACGGGCCTGTGTGCGTGCGCTCTATGGGATGGTATCTTGGTCTCTGAGGGGCAGTCCCACTACTCAATGAATAGTTGAGGCTCTAAACAGAAAGTCAGAGGCCACACCTTGGTTAAAAGGCAGAAAACAAAATAAATGTTACTACTCACACGGCCAAGTGTGAGTGCACACTTGGAAATGGTATCTTTAAGATTCTCCTTCTGATGTCCCAGCTGGGAGAGGTCCACTGGTGCTGCACGTGAGTCCTCACCCCCCCCAATGGGTCAAAAAGTTCTGAGCCCGGGAATTCAAGGCCAAAGTCTTTATTAAATCAATAAATAAAACAACAAAACACAGCTAACTCAGCCCGTGAGTTACTCTGTGAAATAGTAAAAAAGCCAGTCTTTTGGGAATCGAGCAGGACTTATGGTACTGCAGCTGAACTGCCTCCGCGTCCGGATGTAGCGCTGCACGTCCGCGTGACCCGCTCCCGACGGTGGCTTGATAGGGTCTAAAATCTTGGGGGATTTTGAGCTACGCGTTTCGCCCTATGGGCTTCCTCAGGCTCCGTAGTTAGAATGGTCTGGGCTCGCTGCTCCTGCTTTATATAGTGCGGCCGGCCATTCTACTACACCCCCTAATTGTGTTTATTCTGATATTGAGTGGGTTATGTGCACAGTGAAGTAGAACGGAATGCGGTCACACTGTATACAGGATCAATGTAGAACAGCTGATACCGATTTCAATACTCAGAATAAACACAATTAGGGGGTGTAGTAGAATGGCCGGCCGCACTATATAAAGCAGGAGCAGCGAGCCCAGACCATTCTAACTACGGAGCCTGTGGAAGCCCATAGGGCGAAACGCGTAGCTCAAAATCCCCCAAGATTTTAGACCCTATCAAGCCACCGTCGGGAGCGGGTCACGCGGACGTGCAGCGCTACATCCGGACGCGGAGGCAGTTCAGCTGCAGTACCATAAGTCCTGCTCGATTCCCAAAAGACTGGCTTTTTTTACTATTTCACAGAGTAACTCACGGGCTGAGTTAGCTGTGTTTTGTTGTTTTATTTATTGATTTAATAAAGACTTTGGCCTTGAATTCCCGGGCTCAGAACTTTTTGACCCATTGGGGGGGGTGAGGACTCACGTGCAGCACCAGTGGACCTCTCCCAGCTGGGACATCAGAAGGAGAATCTTAAAGATACCATTTCCAAGTGTGCACTCACACTTGGCCGTGTGAGTAGTAACATTTATTTTGTTTTCTGCCTTTTAACCAAGGTGTGGCCTCTGACTTTCTGTTTAGAGCCTCAACTATACATTGAGTAGTGGGACTGCCACTCAGAGACCAAGATACCATCCCATAGAGTGCACGCACACAGGCCCGTGTGAGTGTTTTATTCATATTACTTATTCCTATTATATATCCATATCACATTTCCTGATATCTTCTAGATACAATCACAGTTTGCTCATATATTTTGTGTATATATTTATTCCGAGGGTGAGTCCAACATCAAAGAAGTAGGAGAAGAAGAACTCAGACGCAAGGCGGCGAAAGAATCCAGAAGACAGATAGGAGACGAAAGAAGAAAGGAGAAAGAAGAAAGAAAAGAGAGTCCAAAAGATACCTCGATGCGACAGCATTCGCACAAGGCCGTGTGAGTGTTAAAAATTATTTTACACCTACAAAACCCTTCACATTGGCATAGAGCATTACACAATCCATTCAGTGTATACTAGCTTTCTACCGGTGCTCCCCCATCCCCCCCTTTTTTCTTGACCACATACCGCTGCTCAGTCGGGAGGACGACGCCATCTTCCATCCTGCTCCGCTGTGCCCACTGGAAGAGAGGTCATTGATCTCGCGGGACCCGTCGCCATCTTGTGTTGGGTTCCCAATCGGAACCTCTTCCTCCACGACGACATCCGGAAGTGATGGTTCCTCCCATTGCTCCGCTCGGGCCTGGCCTAGGCCTTCCTCCGCCGCTGTCACCACCGCTGCCTGAGAAGGACAAGGACGTCTCTTACCGCTCCGTCCCCACGGAATGGTTCCTTCTCCGCCGTTGACTCCGCTAGTCACCACGGCCGTGGGACTCCGCCTCTCCAGCTGTCTCTGCACAGGCGATACTCGACTCCGCTCAGTTGCGACACAGGTGAGTGCCGTTTCTCTTACAGCACCGCTGTAGTGGTCCGACGGCTGGTGCGTCACCACCGGAATTGAGTCGCTTGCTCCTCGTCCGAGGAGTCGGGCTCCAACTCAGGGAATGGCACTCCCATCGGGAATCGCCGCTTAATTTCGCCGCTCTCACCCCGTGTACACATCCCTTTTTTTTTTCTTGCTCCGTAGTTGGCATAAGGAGCGACCCCCATTCTCCGGGGTCCACCGGCTCTACCTTGACCGTGGTCAGGGCTGCAGCTGCCAACTTAGCCATATCCGCCCCCACATCCACGGCCTGCCCTGGTACGAAGGGCTGCAGTGGCCACAGATAGTGGATGCCGCATTGAGGGCATCGAGACGTGGTACAGATGGTACCACCCGGTAGCCGACACTGCATGCATTGGCAGGTCACAGTTTCTTTGCCGGCCGCCCTGAGCACCAGGAAGCCTCCTGGGGCCGAATAGGGCTGGGCAGAGATGTTCGAATCGTCCTCGATCATGCTGACCATATTAACGACAGGAGACACATTTTGCAGTGGTCTGCTCTGCTCGCTGGGTCCTCGTGATTGAAGTGCAGGGGCTGGTTTGGTAACTCCTCCTTCTAGCTCCACCCGCATCTGACAGAGCTGGAAGCCACTCCCCCTTGTTGAAATCAGGGGAGGGCCCCACAAGTTTATTGTATGACCCAGCACTGGGGCTGAGCTTGTCACTGTCCATGAGGGCGCGGCCGCAGCTTTTGCGCCATACCCCCCATCAGGGCGGGGTCTTCCTTTTGGCGCCACTCCCGGCCAACTCTCTGCAAGCCTTGCTTTTGCAGCATCTTCTGCATCCGACCCACGCGGTCTCCCGGGGAAGCGGGAACCGCCATTTTGATTTGCATTGCCAATCACTTTTGCAATTGAGGTAGCTTTTGATGTGTTGTACGCTGACTGGCAAGCAAATCCATCACTTTCTCCACACACTACTACTATGTCCTCCTTACTGTCCTCCAGGGAAGTACCCCAGGGTCCCAGGCAGGACCAAAACGGTGCGGCCACAGCCTTGGCGCCACTCCACAGCAGGCTCGCAAAAGTAGTTTCAGTAGCTTTCTCTTCATTAGGACATACACCACGTGCGCTCTCTCCATCTGCCTCCGTCCGCCAACTTGGACCTTCCGCACCGCGCGGATCCTCCATTCTTGCGGTCGCCATGTACATCTGGTTACTGTTTTTGTGGTTACTGTACATGGAGCTCCTCTCTGCGGGGCAGCTAACACACCGACACAATAAAGATTGCCCGATGCACCACCTTGTGAACCTAATGTAGGTCTGACTCGTGTTGCACTACCTCAGGCTAGGCTAACTCTCTTTGTGTATGCTGTGTCTCTCCTTTCTCTCCAGTCTGTGCTCTCAGCGGTAAGTGGTCTGGAATGGGCTAAAGTACTCTGGCTTCTCCATGCAGTACTGGGGCGTCTACCTACTGTTGGTCAGTCTAGCGCAGACCCTCTCCAGGATTCCTGACCTCTGTTAACAGGCTATCCCTTTAGGCATCCTACCAACTAGCACTACATCAAGGTGACTAGGACAGCTATAGCCCTGCTCCAGACTCGCACTCCTCTCAGGTTCCCAGGTCGTCCCTGCGGTCTGACAACTCCATCAGCTCCCCTGACTACCCCTGGGTTCCATCCCAACACAGCACTGACTGGCAGCATACACTCTCCTGTGTCCCAGTGTGCCTAGCAAAAGCCTGTCCTGTTGACAGGTATCTCAGCAGCGCCTCCAAATGTAACGGATTTTCTGACCTGACTGACCCACCCAATCTCACATTGGCCCCTGTGGTCTAACCAATCCCCATTACATGGTCGTGTCTGGTGGTGCACCTGTTGGCAACAGGACTCCTGAGTCTCCCGCATGATGTTGTGTGGGGAATGCGCTAATGGCGCTTACTATTGAAAGCGCCCGAGGCGCGGGAAAACCATCCGAAAACGGCCGAAGATAGCCGCGCGCAGCCAGCAGCTGTTTTTAAACTGCGGCGGCAGCCGCATTAGTTTTAAGCTGGCCGGGACAGTATGCCCATATATAATCAGCAACCAATTAAACTATATAAAAACATCAATAATACATACATAATATATAATTCATAATGAAACCAGAATGATCAAACTCAATTGCAAATGTAACGGATTTTCTGGCCTGACTGACCCACCTAATCTCACATTGGCCCCATGTGGTCTAACCAATCCCCATTACATGGTCGTGTCTGGTGGTGCACCTGTTGGCAACAGGACTCCTGAGTCTCCCGCATGATGTTTTGTGGGGAATGCCAACCCAGACAGGCAGCTGAGGTAGTGTGTTAGAGTCCTACCTTCATACAGTGCAGCGCCTCCACCTCATTAGGATCTCTGCGACCGCAAGGAGATGGTTCTGATGAGGAACTCCTTCTCGGTGGTGCTTTCCGCTGGAGAGTAACTTCAGGTCCCTGGACACAGTGTAGGCCCGCTGTCAAGGCCTGCCAGCCTTACTGCTGATTACTGTAGAACTCTCTTGTACTAGAACTTGAACAACTCAGTTCCCATCCAATGACACACTAACTTTGGGCAGTGCTGTGTCTTATATAACAGAGGGGAATAGCTCCACCTCCTGTGTCACTAACAATGGACACAAGGTATGTTACCACTCCCCTGATGTACATATGACACCTCACCAGGGTGTGAGGGCAAACCTCCATGATTGAGGCTGGCAATCCTGTAATTTACCAGGTTTACTGCCAACCTGAGAGAGAACTGTATGCCATTTTACAGCATGGCTACATAAAGAAAAAATCATATCTAAAATTAACACTTCAAGTGCTACTGAAACCAGACAATACTGTATGTTAGTGACATAAAAATGTATCCATATGTTTATAGAAAATTGATACACTAATCATAATCAATTATAATGCTAGGAATATAAAAAAGGAAGACAAACTAATTCCAAATATATAAATATATATATTAATTTACTTCTATCAATAATAAAAATAATTGAAATATATCTTAATTTATATTTAAATATAGAAATGTGCATAGTGCAATACTGTACGTTATAAGCTCTTATTAAAAGATTAAATACATTATAATATATAATACTATTCTACTGTTTATCTACATCTACTCTTAAAGTATATACTAATCAATTCATTATTATCAGAAGAAACATGTAATAACATTTTTCTGTAAAATATGACAAATAAATATGTTTCTTACATATCTATACATAGCATTCAATAAATATGAGAATACAATCTAGAAACTCCATACTAAAAATATATACCAGTTGATATACCAATAATTGCTAATAACATGTTAACTATATACTGTATGAGTAGGACCTCTTCAATATATGCAAAGTGTATGTGTATATATATATATATATATATATATATATATATATATATATATATATATATATATGTATATATATATATATATATATATATATATATATATATATATATATATATATATATATATATATATTACGTTTTGGTGAGTGAAAAAGGCGACAGAAAACCTCCACCATTAGCATATATCTAATACAGAATATCACTTGTGAGCACATTCACATGTCTTAAACAGGTCTGCAACCCTGCCTTTCAACCATTATCACCTCGCATACAGTGCTTCCACTGCAGCAAGGGATTCTGGTAAATGACATGCAAATGAGCACACAATGTCTGGAATATCCATTCACATGGAGTGAGCGATATATATCACACATAAACACACACACATATATATAATCAAAAATAAATAGACAATATCATTCTGTGGCTAACAAAATGCTTTTATTTGTGGGAGCTTTCGAGGTACACTGATCTCTTCTTCCGGCGGTGTAACAATGAATGAAAAGGGTTTTAACTTTAAAACATAGCATCCTGGAATGTGATCTGTGATTGAACTCTATCCCTCCTCCCTGTGCAGTATGCTGTTTTATGACTAGAGGTGTAAAATGGTCCCTGAATGTTAGTGATGTAAGAGTATATGTGTGTGTGTGTGTATGTATATATGTAAATAAAAATTGGTGAAGATTCCCCAGTGTATACAGTGCTTTACAAAAGGTGTGTGTGGAGTGGGAGTGTATTTCAATGGTGTGGGTAGGTGTGGAAATATAAGAGGCTGTGGCATAACTAAAAGTGTGTGGATACTATGTGGTCCCTATTGGTATATAGAGATGGAATGACATTGAGCATTTGTATGTGTAAGAGACAGCTATGTATATATATATATATATATATATATATATATATATATATATATATATATATAGCGCAGTATGTACGGACATGGCCTTTAGCACTCTTTGGAAGAGAGTTCTCTCATGTCAGTATTGACTCATAAAACTTCTGTCTTGGTTTAGGCTATCGCTAAGTGTCTCGAACAGTTGCGTAAATTTGTATTCATGCAACCGTCTCTCTTTCGGTGTTCTAAGATTACCATGACCACGTGGCGTAATTTGATACCGCGTTGCCTTGGACACGAGTCCTGACGCCGGCAGAGACAAGGTAAGTTCAGAGTTGCAGGCGCCTCACGCGATCCCCCGGCATTTAATCTAAATGCTTTGGGGGAAGAGCGCAGGGCCTCTACAATGTTGTGCCCCCCAGAAAAAATCTTGCACCACCCATTTTGCGCTTTGCTGGCATATAGTATTGGTTGGAGAAAATAATGCTATATAAACATATATAGTTATATATCTGCATTGGCTCAAGATGTGGATCCAAATGGTAAGTACCTTAGCAGTATATATGTTTGTATACTCCAATAGTGTCTATGAACTAGTGAATGCAAATCTCTAGTATCCCATTGAGAAATTGCAACAGAAATCATACATATTAACAATGTTACAAAGGGTCTTTCTCAAAAGATACACTCTATCTGGTAAGTGTGTAGCTAAACACTGCTGCTGTTTCTTGGAATTAGCAGCCACTGTCAGCTGCTCACATCTGTGGGTATTAAAGATCATAGAAGACCCATTTGACCCATAAGGTAAGTATGTACTAAGCAATGCTCAATAGGAAAGAGAGTTTCGGCGCACCAAATTCAAAATAAAAAGTAACCTATATAAAATCAGGTATTAGGACAGAACAGGAGTGCAGCTATTCCGTGATGTCACCACTGTGACGTCCTGCTTGCCGACATGTTTCGCGTGTCCTCACACTTCATCAGGGGAGGAGTCTATCAATATCTTGCCTACGGTGAATATTTATCCTCTGTGTCAACAGAGGCTCGTAGCTTCATTGACCAATAGTAGTGAGGTATCATAGTTACATAGTAGATGAGGTTCAAAAAAGTCATACGTCCATCAAATTCAACCTATGCTAAACAGATACTTTATCCTATATCTATACTTCCTTATTGATCTAGAGGAAGCCAAACAAAAAACCCCAGTATCATATCATCCAATGATATCTCATATTTGGAAAAATACATTCCTTCCTGACTCCAAGAATTGGCAATCAGATAATTCCCTGGATCAAAATTCTTCCCATGTTTGCTTATTTAGTATATCCCTGTATACTGTACCTTTCCTTTCTAAAAAGATGTTGAACATTTTTTTTGAACAAATGTATTGTATCTGCCATCACACTCTCCATGGATGACAAAATTCAATTTTTTAACTTCCCTTAATGTAAGGAACTCTTTCCTTTGTTGCTGATGCAATCTCCTGTCCTCCAACCTTAAGGGATGCCCCTGAGTTCTTTGTACTGCCCTTGAGATGAATAGTTCCTTTGAAAGCTCCCTGTACTGTCCCCGAATATATTTGAATATAGTTATCATATCCCCTCTTTTCTAATGTAAATAAATCTAATTTAGCTAGCCTCTACTCATAAGTTAGATTGTCCATCCCCTTTTATTAATTTGGTGGCTCTTCTCTGCACTCTCTCTAGTTCCATAATGTCTTTTCTAAGGAGTGGTGCCCAAAATGGTACTCCATATTCAAGGTGTGGTCTTACTAGTGCTTTGTAAAGGGCATAAGTATGTTTACTTCCCTTCCATCCATTGCCTGTTTAATGCAAGATAAGATCTTGTTTGCCTTTGCAGCTACTGCATGACTTTGGGCACTATTGCTAAGCCTGCTGTCTACAAGCACTCCTAAATCCTTCTCCATCAAGGATTCCCCAATTTATCCCTATTTAATTTGTAAGTCGCCTGTTTATTCTTGCTTCAAAAATTTATAACCTTACATTTATCTGTATTAAACCTCATCTGCCATTTACCTGCCCAAGTTTCCAGTCTCTCCAAGTCATTCTGGAGAGAAATTACATCAAGCTCTGATTCTTCTACCTTACACAATTTAGTATCATTAGCAAAGATGGAGACTTTGCTCTCGATGCCAACCTCAAGGTCATTAATAAACAAGTTAAAAAGCAGGTGACCCAGTTGCGATCCCTGAGGTACTCCACTCACAACCTTATCCCAACCTGAAAAAGTTCCTTTTATGACAACCCTCTGTTGTCTGTACTTCAACCAGTTTTCAATCCAGGTGCATATATTTTGACGGAGTCCAATTTGCTTTATTTTGTACACCAACCTCGTGTGGAACCGTATGAAAAGCCTTTGCAAAATCTAAGTAGACCACATTAACTGCATTACCCTAGTCTAAACTCCTACTTATCTCCACAAAGAAACAAATAAGGTTAGTTTGGCTATTACTGAACTTAACTCCTTGAGAATTTTTGGATGTATGCCATTGGGGCCAGGTGCCTTATTTACTTTATATTTTTCAAGCTGCCTATGAACTTCTTCCTCAGTTAACCAATTGTTCATTAATATGGAGGTTGTGGCTTCCTCCTGTGGCACTACAATTGAAATTGATTCTTTCCTGGTAAACACAGAGGGAAAGAATTTGTTTAATACCTCTGCCTTTCCCTTATCTCCAATAATCTGCCGGCTCATCTCACACTGAAAGGGTCCTATATTTTCTTTTCTGATTTTTTTTGTTATTAAGCTACTTAAAGAACTTTCATGGTTGATCTTACTTTCTATTGCAATCCTTTTTTCTAATTTGATTGCCCTTTTGCAATTTTTGTTACATTCCTTATAATTTTGATACGATGCCTCTGTCTCTTCTGACTTAAAGCATCTAAACTTCCTGCCTCTTGTTTTCCATTTCCTCCTCTACCTGTTTATTTAGCCACATTGGTTTTGACTTATTTCTTTTATACTTATTACCCAAGGGTATACAGTACACTGATGAGTGTGCCTTTCTAACAATGTTGTAAAGACTGCCCATTTATCTTCTACATTTTCCCTGAAAAAGCATCATCCCAATGTATTCCTTGTAGATTAGTCCTCAGTTTATTAAAATCTGCTTTTCTAAAGTTTAAGGTCTTTGTTGAACCGAAGTAATCTGTTTTTTGATAATTTATTTCAAATGAGACCATGTTATCATCACTGTTACTCAAATGTTCCAGGACTTGAATATTTGCTATTACTTATACAATGTTTGATATTACGAAATCCAGTATTGCCCCTCTCCTGGTTGGATCCTCAATAATTTGGGTCATATAAGTGTCGTTAAGCACCCCCGAAAACCTGTTTCCTTTTGTTGTAAAGCTAATCTCATTGCCCCAGTCTATGTCTGGATACTTAAAATCACCCATAATGCAAACATGACCTAGTTTTGATGCATGATCCATTTGCAAAAGGAGAACAAGGAAGCGCTTTCTTCTGTTAAACGCTGTGCTACACAATTACACGTGGACGCTGACAGGACCATCAGCTGGAGCCCGGCTACACAGACCACACGTGCACACCGACGTGACCGTCAACTGGAGCCCTGTGGAGGAAATCTAACCGGAGGGACCAGAAACCGGACAAATTTGAGTCGAGAGACTTTGCGGACGACCCACAACCAGGTTTATTCTCTCATAAAGCATTCAAAGGACGGATCACATTGTGAGTGACACTTCTGTTGTCCGTTTTTTATGTTTTATTAATTTGTAGGTATTTTGTGGATCTGTACTATGTTTTCCTTTTTTTCTCTCTCTCATCATTACTGAGACAACTCCCTATTAACTGATTCTACTCACCATCAACTGTTGAATACGTTAAAGAAAAGCACTGCAGTGAGAGTGTTCTGCATAATCCCTATTAAATGTTTGCATTTTGTGCACTACATAAAGGGTGAAATTATCTATTAGGCCGCGCTTATAGTGTCGGCGCTGGCAATAGCGATGTCGCGACAAAACAAATGTATTGATGCCGTCGCATGCGCTTATAGTCGGAGCGACGCGATGGCGCGGCAGCTTGTTGGAAGTCACTTCAATTTGATTTATCCAGCGACCGCAGCATGACGTCAGCATCACCGTCACTATAAGCGCGGCCTTATTCACACCTAAGGTGATTTTCTTCAAAACCGAAACCCTATGTTCTTCTCTACTGTTTGGTGTCTTTAAAGAATTGTTGTCTAATATTTGGTATTTGTCTTCCACCATTCTCTTGTACAATTGGTTGAATATTTACCCAAGGATAATATTAGATTAAGTGCACAGTTTACAACTATACACTGTTTTCTTTTCTCTTGTTTTTTTATACATTACACTGAGCACCGATTTCAGGAAGAACAATGCCGAGGAGGACACATTTTTTAGGACCAACAGAGGATCTGTACAATCCTTGTCACCTCAGTAGCACTCCTCTTTGACACTTATATGCATATATATACCTTGTGGTTATTTTGGGGGTTCAATATGAGCTTACAGGGGTTCTGTATGTTTTGCACCTCCTGGCTGCAGGACTTCTGAATTTAAGAGGTGATCACTGATCACATTAACATTCATTCGCATATTAACATTTATATACAGTATGTGTTGATTTGATATCACTATTATTGTATTATATGCATGTTTGTAGCATATTTTAGGAGTAGAGCGCTGAGGTTGTGCTTTTATCTATTATATATTGCACTATGCACCTTTTTATATTTAAATATAGATTAAGATATTTTCATATCATTTTGATTATCGATATGTTAAGTAAAAGCATATTATTTATATATTTTGAATTTGTTATGTCTGCTTTTTTTTATATTCCTAGCGCTTTAATTATAATTATTTTATTGCATTTCTATAAATACATGGATACATTTTGATGTCACTAACATATCATTGTCTGGTGGCTGTCACCCCTTCATTGTTAATTTTATATAAGGTTTTTCTCTTTACAATTGAGTTTGATCTCTCTGGATTTATTGGTATTTTTTTTATTATGTATGTATTATTGATTATGATATTTTTTATAGTTATATTGGTTGATTATGTATGGATATATATAATATATTAATTTTGGTTATACCTTGACGTGGTATGCAGGCTTATGACGCTTTGGCCAAAGGGTTTAACTAAATAACCAAGTAAATATTATTATTATTGAAGTATTTAAACTTTATACTTATTACTTTATATGTTTTGTCAATTGTGATGTAACATTGGGCACCCCTGTCTTTTGTTTGTATACCGTACATTGGCCACGCTCAGTAGCAGTCTTTTTGACATAAATATATATAATGAGGTGGGTGTTGGAGTTAGAGCGTGCTGGGAATGTGTGTGTTAATTTAGTTCCTGACTGGTAACAGTTGTTTGGAGGTAAGTGGCCCCTCCTCCCAGAGCTCTCCCCTCCCCACCTTTTTAACTTGGGAGGTTCTAGCATTTTGCTGAATGGACAGGACTCACTGTGGTTCTTTCCCCTCATACGGAGGTAAAAGGAAGGGTTACATTGGTGCGCATAGACGATCCTAGAAAGTTTGAGTTCCAGCCAGTGGGTTCGGGGATCCGGGGCACTCTGTCCCTGCTAAATATCATCTATGACTCATTGGACTCTTATTTATATCTATGACAGAGCTTATTGATTTGAATGAATTGTAAGTTATAGATGCTACATGTGTAACTGAAATATATTGTTCTGAATACAAGTACTTACCTCTGGTGGGGTTTGTTTAATTTTTGCATCACAGGAGATTTTAACCCTGAAAACAAAAACATTTTCTTTCTGAAACAATAGTAGTATTATTAGTAATTACATTGACTATGATTATTTTATATTATTGGTATTATTTTGCATAATTACCTTGAAAATGGTTACAGGAAATCGGGGTCTTTTAGTTTGTTCACAGTACGAAGGTGGAAGGATAATTACAGCTACTCAATCATCACATTTCAGCTTCTTACCGTACAGCTCTCTATATAAACCCAAGAATAGTACTGCCTTCAATCTTAACATTATTAAGGTCACATTTCTTTGTCATACCTGCTTGGCATGTGTTTCAGAATAGGTAGCACATTATTTTAGAAGAGAAAAAACCTTAACACACAAATGGAAACCTACTTAAAGCTGAACCGTGTTAATTTCAACTTTGGGGACCTCCTGCTTCCCAAGATAGGGGGTGTCAGTAGTAGCTCTGGCTGACCTATGTGGGACTCTCTAAATGGCAGCTTTAAATGTCCGATGGGCCAATTGGAAGCCAGGACGCAACCCCTTTTGGCTTCCTACTGCAGAGAGATACCAGCAACCCCCTACAGAGGCATGTATCTCGGGAAGCAAGGTTTCCCTGGAGCTTGAAATCAATGTGGTTCAGCTCCGGAGACCCCCTGCTTCTAACCTAGGGGGCGGGCGGGGGGGGAGGCGGTGCTTCTTTAATATGTAAATGTTACAGTATATTCATTTGCAACAGTGAAGAATGGCAAGAATAAAAAGTGAAGGGATCTATAGAGAGAATAGGATATTCAATATCTCATGTTTATCATGCTGGATAAAACCATACGAGTCCATATGGGTCTTTTTGCTGTAGGGTCAGAAATAAATATTTCTAACAAATATTAACTTTTCTGTACTGGTAATACATGTATTGTAAGTCATTCTGTCGTACCTTATAATCTATAAATACTCACCTAACAGTCCTTTCTGCGTTATTCGTGCACTTACAGTAGGTATGCTAATAAGGGACAAAGCATACACACAAGTTCTCTGCTGAACAATCCTACCAAAATATGCTCCTGCCACAACACATTTCAGTATCATATAATGTATTGTTTCCAAGAGTCACAATCTATAAATTACCGGACACTAAGAACCTACAGCAGCATTCAGTCATTGAAAATGCATTGTTTCCACGTCTTTATCTTTACTGTATGCTCTGGGAAAAAAACAGGCCACTTGTCCTCTTATGGAATAAAAATTGAATGTGCGGTGTTAGTATTTCAGCATCTCTTGTGGAGAACAAAATATAATTGGTTAAGGGAAAGAAAGAAAGAGAAAACGAATATTAAATTCTGCTATCCCGCATTCTGCAGGGATCGTCAGCTCGGGCCACTCATTTGAGTTGCTGTCTTCTGTTTCAAAGTCTTGTTTTTCTTATCGAATTTATGTACTGCATATATTTTGTATTAATAATAAAGCCTTTGTGTCTCTTATACTTTTATGTGTACTGCACTTTGTCATGTTTTTCTTTTCTTCCTATGCAAAGGTAGCATTCAAAGCGCAGACAAGAACAGTTATGACTTTGTATGACCTCTTAAAGTGGTAACACCATTAATCCTCCACTGCATGTTGAGCTAGTAATGACATTTTGGATAGTGCTCGCTTTCTCCAAGATGCTGATTTGCTTGCAATTAAAGTAAGCCATGCAATATTACATATAACGGGAGTGAACTTTTCACTCGTATATTTATTTAATCAAGATAATTAGAGAATGATCAAAGGACAGCCTTTCATTTCTTTAACCTTTTCAATGCCCATCTGGAATTAAGTGAAATTCTCTAGATATGGGGAGTCCAACTCCAGTCCTCAAGGCCACCAACAGGTCAGAGTTTCAGGATCTCTCTGCTTCAGCACAGGTTGGTCAATCTGTTCCTGCTTCAACAGATGTAACTCAGTATTTGACTGAGCCATCTGTGCTGAATCAGGGATATTCTGAAATCCTGACCTGTTGGTGGCTCAAGATTGATACTCTAGTGACACTTTTGATTTTTGCTGAATATCATATGTTTTCAGGTTGCATTTGCTCTTCTTTTAAAACACCCTGGAAAAGTATCCCTTTCTCTTCTGTGCACGAGACAGGGGGTGGCTGTAACATTTAAGCAAATGCCTCTGGAATCAAAATCGATGTTGGTGTCGCTGCAGTTTTATGAGACTTCAAGTGTTAAATAATACCCCATTCCACCATAATTTGATTGTAATATGATATTGTTAAAATTGTTTATCTAATTGCTACTTCTTTAAAAACGTCCATATTATTGGATTTTTATTATTATCCTTGGTTTATCCTGCTTTATAGTAATTTTTTTCTGATTTAACACAGTAGAGGAAGCAATTGAGTCTGGAAATGAGTGAACTGGATATTTGCTACAGGTAATCACATACAGGCAGTCCTCCTATTAAATGGGCTTTTGCATTCTAGAATTGAGGCAGGGTTATAATAAACAGTCAATCTTTACATCGGTCAGCTATGTTGTAGGGAAAGAAGCACAAAAAAAACCTAGTTGTTTCAAGACATTGCTTCTATTTCCCTATTCTCTTTTTATACAGTATTGACAAATGTTTTCCCTTGTGACTACTGCTATATCATTGCAACCAAGTACAATTACAGTGTGGTCTGTGCAGTCAAGTCTGTGAATCACTGGTAAGCTTGATTGCTTCTTTGCAGAGCTAATAAGTTCTGTTTGTGGAGGAGGAAACTTGTCAATGTAAACTTAGCACCATATTCACTAAAAGGCACAATCTATGTTATGTGCTAGATGTTTGCATTATACAAACATAGATAGATAGATAGATAGATAGATAGATAGATAGATAGATAGATAGAAAAAAACAGTGCTAATCACAAAATAAATGAAGTGTCATGAAATAAATAAATTAGTGCATAAAATAAAAAATCATAAATAAAAAAGTTATAGTTACAAGTCCAGTCCAGGAGAAAAAAAATGTGTAGATGGTCCAAATAACAGATGATATAATAATGCCACAAATGCAGGTATGGGGGCAGCTGTATCTGGGAGGATCACTCCCCAAGAAGAATCTTTAGAAAAAACAAGAAAACAGCGCACAGAGGGGAAGACAATGGCCACTTACAAGAAGAATAAAAACAGAAATCACATAAAGGTATCTTGGTATCTCTTTGGCGGTACCGCTTTAAATGTCCTCGGCCAGCTGAGGGAACCTCCGGATCACAACCTCAGGTTCCTCCTGCCTGGATGCACGCCGCTGCGGAAAACAGGGATCCTCCGACACCAGTACGGACAGCCACAATATCCGATATACACAGCAGTGATACACAGCAGTGATGGTACAGGGCGATCCGTTCCTCTTCAGCTTACAACAACGTGTTTGGAGGAGAATCCCTTCGATACACAGGTTGTGCCTCAGAAAAGCGTGTGGACGTCACCCAACGCGTTTCGGCAGCAACAGCTGACTTCTTCAGGGGTCGCCGGATGTCATGCAAAACATACAATTTATAGATAATACTATTAGAATGTCATTGGTCAGCAGTTCATGGCAACAATCTAATTGGTTGCTCATATAGAACAGATTGCCTGAATTAATCTAATTAATTAAAATAATAAATAAATATGAGGAACACTGGAAACAAAATAGAATGAAAGGAAAAGAATCTAGAGACACAGTTAACTTAACATAGCATTTAAACTCAAACATGTGCACATATTGCACAACTAACTGTAGTAAATAGAAAGCATATACAGTAGCGATAAAAATGACAAGTATAAAATCTCAACATTTGCGATAATGGTTAAAAAAACAGAAGAAATAAACTTCAAGAGATTCCTAACATAGACATCAACGGCAGAGATGTTAGTAAACGAGATGCTAAACGTACAATGGGAGAGATAAGAGGAGATCCATGATAGAGCTTTGTTACGGATACCAAGGATATGGAGAATGTGAAGGAGAAAAGAGTGGTCCACAGTATCAAATGCTGCAGACAGGTAGAGCAATATGAGCAGAGTGTAATGACCTTTGTCTTTGGCAGCATGGAGGTTATTAGTCATTTTAGTGAGAGCTGTTTCAGGGGAGTGAGCAGTGCGGAAGCCAGATTGTATAGGGTCTAGGAAAGAATAGGAGGTGAGAAAATGGAGCAAGTGAGAGGCGTTTAAGGAGTTTAGAGGAAAAAGGCAGGAGGGAGACAGGACAATAGTTAGATAGACAGGTAGCGTTAAGCTTGCTGTTTTTGAGTAATGGTATAACTTACATGATTGAAGAAGGAGGGTGTCGTGGAAAAACTCAGTCCACACTTATTATTTAGGCAAAAGCAATCTGTTGAGAAACTTTATTGCAGCGGCCGCTTGCAAGAATACATTCACATAAAAATCAAGACATGCGTCTGATCTAACATAAAATGTACTAACTAATATATGCCCCAAGCAGTCTACTTTATACCCCAAAAGTAATGGGAGTGGATACATAATTTTGCAGTGCCGTCCATATGACTTCATCGGGCATCCTGTTTTATTTTTACATAATTACCAATTATATTTTGCAAACTAGACAGGACAAAGAAAGAAAGATAATTTATGGCACCCTCACCGCCCCCCCCCCTCAAATCGTTAGGCGAAAAAGGAAAAAAACAGCGAAGTGCTAAAAGGAATTTTTACAGTTAAGAAGTTATGCAAGAGTCCAATAAAGGACGAGATAACAAATAGTCAGCTTTTATAAAGTTGAGAATAGGTTCAGAGAAGAAAAAAAATCTTCTTTCATATGTCTATTTGACTGCATCACTGCTATCCATAGTACACTGTAACACAAAGCATGACTTTTCTTATAGTAATACATAATATTAATAATATAAAAATATCATACTTCCATAGGGGAAACGTACAAGAGAGGAGCTGAAAATGTTTGTTAGTATAGGGATTAGAGTAGGAGCACGAGGTTTGAGAACAGGGAAAAGGCTTGAGAGGTCAAGTGGTAGAGGGAGAAGAGGAGATCAGTAGCGACATATCTTCCTCTGTGGCGGTAGAAAAAGAGTTGAGGAATGCTGTAAGAGAATTAGGAAAAGGTGCAGAATTTGAGGAGGATACAGAGGGAATGTTTTGACATATGGAATCCACCTTTGTCTTGAAATAGTCAGCAAAGTCCTGATGTGACATGGAGGAAGAAAAACATGTAACAGATTGTGCTCTGAGCAGAGAGTGAAGACAGAGAAGAGTCGGTGTGGGTTAGACTTGTGCATATTAATTAGTGAAAAAAAAGTAGGTTTGTTTAGCCTGAGAGAGGGCAGAGTTGAAATAGGGTAGGATGAATTTGTACTGAAGGAAGTCTGCAAGAGTATGAGATTTCCTCCAGAGGCGTTCAGAGGAACGAGTGCAGTAATGTGAAATGCATGTGTGGCAGTTTAGCCAGGACCTGGAGTTAGAAGGTGTAACAAACAGGGTGCGGCCAAGAGGCAAAGGTGGGGATTGAAAAAAACGACCTCCAGTTATGAGGGCGCATCCGGAGTGTAGATTAATAGTTGGTAGCTGGGTTAGGGTTGGAGAAATTGGGATCATCATAGGTACTTGCCGTGGTCAGGGTTGGCGAGGTGCGGATTGTCGTAGGTAATGCAGGGGTCAGGAATAGAGAAGTCAGGAGTCCAGATGCTAGCCAAGGTCAGACACAGAAAGAGACTGGTACTAAGAACAAAGAACAAGATCAGGAGGCAGGGATTGCAGTAAGCACTTTGCACAAATTAAGTCTTATGCTCAGCCATCTTGCCAAGGGCTAGCTGAGCATATATATCCAGAAACCAATAGGAAGCCTGCAGGGAGGAGAGCTCAGCAGTAGGTAGTCCTGTGATAGGTGGAGGAGGAGTCCGCAGCGGCAATGATGTGATGCAGAGAAGCCAGGCTCTGTTTACTTGTGTGCGCAGTCCCTGCATGCTGTGCGTCGTTGGCGCTATCACGGGGAGGATGCCGGAGGCGGGGCCAGCTTCTCCAGTCGCATGGTGCCCACGCATTGGGCAGAACCAACAGGTGAGATCTGTGACACCGTGGGATGTGCCGGGGATAGAGGGCTGAGCGAGGTACCTGGTGGAATTGATGAAGCTCTGATTGGTGGAAATGCATCTGCCCTGAATGCTGTTTGTAAGACTCCTTGGTGAAGCCAGTTTCCTGAAGTTTGTGGTTCAATACTATATCAACTCCGCTGATCAATGAGGAGTCTGTTCCTTCATCCGGGTCTTTTTTTTTTTGTTTCTCTTCCTTAAAAAAAATTGGTACATTTTGCTCATGTTTCAAGGACATCAATTCCCCTTTTGTCAACCACTGCCAATTTGGGCTTGTAGTCAGTCCCAACAGTCAGGCTGTAGTAAGCTTGCCGTGCGAGGTGCGTGATACGGGCCAGGATCACGGATCCTTACAGAAGGGCGAGAAAGGCAATTAAGTACAGATGTATAGTAGCAGCTGTTATTGGTCTCATGGACACTTTTTTCAGCGTGAGTCACCATGTGCATGCAGGAGCAGGAACCATTTAATAGCATTAGATGCATGGAAAAAGGAGTGGGCTAACAAACCAGTGAGCCCACTGGCACATCAACAATGTCTACTACATTTGTATGTTGAACGATGGTAATTGATGTAGTATTTCAATTTTCTGTCTGTATTCACTATGCTATTCATGTTATTCAAGAGGGTGAGTGGCTCGAACAGTGCAACTGGACGCAAGTACTACTTACAGGGTGATTCACTAAGGATTGTTATGGGATAACACCATGCAATCTGGCGTTACCAACTATTCAAGTCAACTAGGAATTTTAAAAGCGTTTTTCACATATACCAAATTATAGGAGAATGGCATTTAATGTTACCCAAGCTATTCATATTGGAAATAAGCCATTAACCTAACACGACCTTGGATGCCAGAAAGTGAAGTGGAGGGAGCTCTACTTGCATTGTGCCTGGGCTAACCATTCCCTTACAATGGTCTGCCAGGTCACCCCCAAGAAAACGAGCAAGTTCCCAGGGTGTACCTGGTACATAATAAGGGCCCACGATATACCAGGTACCATGTACCATGTTATACTGTACATACCATATACATACAGTGCATAGCTATTTACATAGATATTTCATTATGCATTGTAAAGGTCAAAGCAATGTATGGTGGACATCAACACATTTTTGTTTATTACAGTAGAATATAAGATAGCAGGAAATTTGCTATTTTGAATTGATGTATCTGGATGCTTTTTCTCTATTGACTACTATTTAAGTATGAATATGCAACAATGAAACAATACATCCAGATAAAACACTTTTAGCAGTAACTAAATAAATAATCTATACATGCTCCTGTGCAGATTTTATGTCACAGGGATGGCTGTTTGTACCATATTGATTATAGAAAATGCTTGTGTTCTAATTATATTGCAAGATTTGTGTTTGTATAGATACAAATGATGTACCTCCCATCATCTTTTGTTCATGATTTACCTTTAGTCTCATAGTAAAATCAGTGAAGTTACAGTGGCGGGCGCCTTTAACCTCCTGCGGCCGCCACCACGGGATTTTTAAAAACGCGGGCAGATGCGGCGTTTTTTCGTCCGTTTTCGATGCCGCGGGCGCTTTCAATGTTAAAGGCCATTAGCGCTGTCTCATCAATGCGGCTGACGCGCAGGAAACTCTGTGACAAACGGAGAACATCCCTGCATTTTTACGGGTATGTAGGAGGATGAAAGGGGCCGCGGCTGTACTAAGCAAACAACTTGGGCTCATCAAAATACGTTTGTGAAATACCACATTGTTAAGTGTAGAATATACATACATACCTGCATGCATACCTATATATACTTTACATGCGTACATAATATACCTACATACATACAAGGAATACGGATCGTGGGCACTCCTGCAGTATGACGTTTTTCCATCAACCTCAAGTGTTAATTACAGTAAGCTTTCTACTTCCCTTATCAGCACACACTTTTTGGAATAGAGACTAAACTTGAATTGCACCATACAGTATGCAACACTTCGTTAAAATCGTGTTTGAAGCATTAATAAAAACATCCTTTCGCATCTCATTTTTTAATTCACGGCACCAACCACCGCGATCAGGCCATGCATGGAAGAAACGCTCATTGTTGGATGTGAGCATCTGAACATTTTTACTTTAAATAGAAAGCAATAATGAAAAGAACAAATTGTTTATGCCACTTGGAATCATACAGGGTACAACTTTTAAATGAAATAATGTAGAGATCTTATTAAGTCCCATGTGTTAGTAGCACTTTGTATGTCTCACATTTTAGACATGCCAGTACCATTTATTGACTCCTCATGCTTGCAGTGTGTGTTTGATCGACAGCAGCAGGCAGCTAAACAATAGTTTAGGTACTGGCAGTAACTTCAGTTTAGTTGGATGAAATGATTTGAATCCATGGCCTGGCCCAAACCAAAGCTTGGAATGAATTGGTTTGTATAGCGGAATTGGGTGCGATACCCCACATTTTGGTTTGATGAACCCTGTGTCTATGTAATTTACATAATATGGTATAAACTATTTAGGAGTATAGTATTTCAGGGTTTTTTTTTCTGTTTCTCTTCCTTAAAAAAAATTGGTACATTTTGCTCATGTTTCAAGGACATCAATTCCCCTTTTGTCAACCACTGCCAATTTGGGCTTGTAGTCAGTCCCAACAGTATGTAACAATAAGTTGTGGAGAAAGGAAGACAATTCCAGAAAAATAGCTAATTGGAATAGGTTCCAATGGGAAATCTTGGTAGAATCTTTGCTATAGTAATAAAGATGCTTATGACCAGTGATGAAACACCACTGTTAACTCAGATTGCCATTGGGACTAAGAAAGCTGTTTTCTGCTTGCCATGTGCCTAAAACAACATATAATATCATTGTAAGATAAAAATGAAAATATGAGTTACTTTATAAGTGCTAGTTTAATTCCTGTTGGAATATTTTCAATAGTAAACCATGCACCTTATAATTTGTTTGAGGTGAAGAAGTTGTACGGTTAAAAAAGTAATTAACTCTGTGGGGTCCATTCTAGTAACTTCGATTACTTATTCATCAAGGATTTTGCGTAGTTCTCGCAAAATTTTGCAAGGTTGCTATTCAGAAAGCCTTGATGAGTTGGTGAAATCTTGGGAGGAATGCATTTTCTCGCGATTTCTGGCTCCTGGCCAAACACATCGTGCAGGAGCTGGCGAGAAGCCCAAACTCACATTTTTTAAATAAAATCGTGCTATTCTAGTAGCCTTGATAATCTCATCGAGGCTCTGGAATTGCTATTTCTGTTTATTGTTTTCAGTAAATTGTTATGTTTTTGTAGGGCTTGTTTTAATAACATTTTTTAACTGTTAGGCATTAAATGTATTTAATTGTTCTGTTGGTTAGGGGTTAGATTTATTTTATTGTTCTGTTGTATTGTATGTCTTTATTTATATAGCGCCATTAATGTACATAGCGATTCACAGTAGTAATACATGTGGTAATCGAAAAAATAACAGATAATATAAATAACAGATCATGGGAATAAGTGCTTTAGACAAACATAACATTAAGGAAGAGGAGTCCCTGCCCCGAGGAGCTTACAATCTAATTGGTAGGTAGGGAGAACGTACAGAGACAGTAGGAGGGAGTTCTGGTAAGTGTGTCTGCAGGGGGCCAAGCTTTATGTATCATGTGTTCAGAATGTTCACAGTGCTATTCATATGCTTCTTTAAGCAAATGTGTCTTAAGGTGGGTCTTAAAGGTGGATAGAGAGGGTGCTAGTCGGGTACTGAGGAGAAGGGCATTCCAGAGGTGTGGGGCAGTCAGTGAAAAAGGTTTAAGGCGGGAGAGGGCTTTAGATAAAAAGGGGGTAGAAAGAAGACATCCTTGAGCAGAACGCAAGAGTCGGGGTGGTGCATAGCCAGAAATTAGGGCTGAGATGTAAGGAGGGGCAGAAGAGTGTAAAGCTTTAAAAGTGAGGAGAAGAATGGAGTGTGAGATGCGGGATTTGATTGGAAGCCAGGAGAGGGATTTCAGGAGGGGAGATGCTGAGACAGATCGAGGAAAGAGTAGAGTGATTCTGGCAGCAGCATTTAGGATAGATTGTAGGGGAGACAGGTGAGAGGCAGGAAGGCCGGACAGCAGGAGGTTACAGTAATCAAGACGGGAGAGAATGAGGGCCTGAGTCAGAGTTTTAGCAGTCGAGCAACAGAAGAAAGGGCGTATCTTTGTGATAATGCGGAGGAAAAAGCGACAGGTTTTAGAAATGTTTTGAATGTGAGGGGCCAATGTGAGAGAGGAGTCGAGTGTGACCCCTAGGCAGCGTGCTTGGGCTACTGGGTGGATGATCGTAGTTCCAACAGTAATGTGGAAGGAGGTAGTAGGGCCAGGTTTGGGAGGAAGTATGAGGAGCTCTGTTTTAGCCATGTTGAGTTTAAGGCGACGGAGGGCCATCCAGGATGATATAGCAGAGAGACATTTAGAAACTTTGGTCTGTATAGCAGGTGTAAGGTCAGGTGTTGAAAAGTATATTTGTGTGTCGTCAGCATAGAGGTGATATTTAAACATAAAATATGTTATTAGGTCACCTAGAGAGAGTGTGTACAGAGAAAAGAGAAGAGGTCCCAGGACAGAGCCCTGGGGTACCCCCACAGAGAGATCAATAGAGGAGGAGGAGGTGTTAGCAGAAGAGACACTGAAAGTACGATGGGAGAGGTAGGATGAGATCCAGGATAGAGCTTTGTTCCGAATACCAAGAGTATGGAGAATGTGAAGGAGAAGAGGGTGGTCCACGGTGTAAAATGCTGCAGAGAGGTCGAGTAATATAAGCAGAGTGTAATGACCTCTGTCTTTGGCAGCATGGAGGTCGTCAGTTATTTTAGTGAGGGCTGTTTCCGTGTTGGTTAGGTGTTTGATTAATTTGTGATTTGGTATTTTATTATTCTAGTGATTTTGTAGTAGATTAATGGTATTCTTTTGGTGTTTTGGTGATATAGTAATATTATTGAGTCTTTAGGCTTTTGAGTTCTTTTATTCTTCTTGTGTTTAGGTGCTTGGGTATTTCTTTTATTGTTGTATCTTTTGGGCGCTGTTGTTTCTTTTTAAGTTGCCCATTGACAACTATAGTGGCTTATCATGCCCATATTATATGGGCATGATGTACCACTGTGCCAATCAATGGCTATAGGGTGGGGATAGTTGCCCCGGGGTGGGTGGTTAGGCCACCTGGGTGGGTAGCAGGGGAGGGGGTTTAACCCCTTAATTACTTCAGTGGTTATTAACCGCTAAGGTGATTAAGGGGTTAGGGGCTGTTAGATTGTATTTTTATTGTTCTGTTCCTGCCAACAGAGGACATGGATGCAGTGTGGTGATGAGGATATCTATAATCCTGGCCGGGGGTAAGTAGAATTTTTATTTACTTTCTGCTGGCTGGCTAATGTTTTATTTTGAATGGGCAAATGAGCTATTATCCATATCTGGATAATAGTAATTGTGCCCATTACTGTACTGTGCGTGTTGGAGTGGGGGGAGAGGGGGGGATGTTGGGGATGGAGGAGGTAAGTATTAGGGTTGTTGTGTTTTTATGTTTATTGGGGGTTGGGGGATTGGGTGAAAGGGGTAGTTGCCACTTGAGTGGATTGTTAGGCCTACCGGTGGGTATTGTGAGTGGTTAACCCCTTCATTATCATAGCTAGTGAAGGGGTTAGTCACTCCTGCTACCTTCCTTGCTGGCCTAACCATCTACCCTGGGGCAAATACCCCCTTTATCAACCCCCTTTGCCCTCAATAAACTGGCTATTCAAGTTTAAACCCTTCATTGCCTTAGTGGCTAGCTGCTAAGTAAATGAAGCTGTTTTTATTAAAATTTTAATACTAGTTTGCGTGAACAGGGGGTCTCTGGAGCAGAACCACATTGATTTCAGGTCCGGGGACACCCTACGTCCCGACATACAGGCCACATTATGGGGTGCCAGTATCGCAGTGCAATTTTTAAATGCCCCATGTCATGTGACCGGGACATTTAAACACATAGGAGATACTGGCACCCCATATATGGGGTCCCCAGACCTGAAATCAACGTGGTTCTGCTTCCGGAGATCCCCTGCTCACTCACACGTATTAAAATTTGAATAAAAACACTGTGATCGCTTGTGAGTGATGTGCAGGGAGAGTCAGGTCTCCCTGTGCAGCTCACATTGTAAGAAACTCACAGGGGGGAGAACAGAAAAAAAAATTCAGATTACTTTTCTGCTACGCTATACGGTTTTGGCATTTTCCCACCACATGGTTTGAGAGGGGTTCAGATTCTTTCTGAATATCATGATAACTCCAATGACAAATCATTCAGTGGAACATGCTAAACCTTGCGATGTAGCAGCAAATTTACTAGAATAGGCACCTGTGTCTTTTCCCTCTTTGAAATCACAATAGGAGTTGAAGTTGGATGTTCCCAGCTGTTTGTTTATCTGGTTCCCTTGGCCTTCCAACTACACTTGGCTTTGGGATTGAACCCTTGATTGCCCCTTGACATAGTGTAACGCTCGTGCTGCCCGCAAACCAGACAAGACCCCGGTACTGAGGTGGAGAAGGGAGAACCCACGCACCCACAGCAAGGGGGGCGTGCCCGGAGTGTGGTATTGAGTGAAGCCGGATCTTAGGCTGTAGAGAAAGATTAGTGGGGTACTTGCCGGGCCATGGGTTCCAGAGGGTAGAGTAGTTGAGTCCGTAAGCCAATGGTCTGGGAGTAGAGAGAGACGCGTATTAAGTGTCCGTTTGCCGAGTCCGAGGAGAAGAGAGGTAAACGTAGTCGTGAGTCCGTTTGCCGTGTCCGAGGGGAGGAGAGAGAAGCATAGTCTAGTCTATAGCCAGGGGTCCAGATACAGAGAGGGTATGTAGCCAGGCCAAGTCAGGAACAAGGAGACTAGAAAACACAAGAGAGAGCCAAGAGACAACCAGACAGCACGGAGCTACAGAAGGTTATGCCGAGCGCTGACTGAACATAGGAAGCGGAACTAAAAGGGGAGCAGGGGCCAATGGGAAAGGGGGAGGAGCAGAGGCGCATCCCCAAGGCTGCAGGGATAGGACAAGGAACCAGGGGGGAGGATTAATGCTGGTTGCGCTGCTGGTGTGCATTGTGCGGTTTCCCGCGATGGCTGGGAGCAGGGACAGCAGCAGGCGATTGCCTACAAGAAGCACGGGTCCGCGCGCACCCTGTAATGTTGTCGGGCTGGCGTGCGTGACCCAAGCGGGACCCGGCAGACGTGGGGAAGGAGGAGGGAGCTGCCTGCGCCGGAACGGGAGGAAATAGGAAGACAATTAGGGTGAAACCCAAAGTTGATGAAGAAGGGCGACTCTTGGGTGGATTTGTTCCTGAGGGAGTGTCACGGTTGTGCTCCCCACAAACCAGGACCGGACCGTGGGGCTGAGGTGGCATTGTATAATCACCGACCTTAGACCCTCACAGACTGATCCGGAATGCGTAGTTCGTAGTTGTACATAACAGGGTCGGGACTGGAGAGAGAAGAGTAGTCAGTGGACGAGCCAGGGTCAGGATAGGAGACATAAGTGTGAACGTTATCAAAGCGGAGTTTCGGTAACAGGAAGTCAACTAGGTCCCACTTCAGCGAAGTAGCTGCAGGGCGGGAGCGGGTTCTGCGCGAGCGGCGACCATGGCCCATGGTACCGGTCTCCGGGAAGGGTAGGCAGGCCGGAGTGGGCACATCGCCGGGCAGCACTGGTAAACCAATGCTTCAGCGCAAAAGTCCAGAACGAGCCTATGCAAGGAGAGAGAGCTACAGACCTCAGGACTAGTATAGCGGCCTCTGCTAAGGGAAGGGAAGCAGGCCTCAGGAAACAGGGAGCTGAAGTTATGCTGGAGATCCACCGCTTCAGCACAGGAACCAGGACACGGCCTCTGCAATGGAGAGAGAGCAGCAGGCCCCAGGAGCCAGAGACAGGCCTCTGCTATGGGAAGGGCAGCAGGTCTCAGGAAACAGGAAGCTGAAGTTATGCTGGAGATCCACCGCTTCAGCACAGGAACCAGGACATGGCCTCTGCAATGGAGAGAGAGCAGCAGGCCCCAGGAACCAGAGACAGGCCTCTGCTATGGGAAGGGCAGCTGGAGATCCACCGCTTCAGCACAGGAACCAGGAACTAGGAACATGTACTAGGAACAAGGGACATGAACATGGACATGACAATAGCAACAGGGTGGCCAAGACAGGTGGCTGTGGCAAACACAGTGAACATCCAAGAAGGATTATGCTCGGCAGAGAAGCATTGTGGGAAAGTTGTATTTAAAGGTCAGCGAACCTATAGCAAAAGGTTCATGTGAGAGCATTGCTCTAATGACTGAACCCTAGCTGGGGCTGCAGTAATAGCTTGCACAGCTGCAGAATGTATCATGGGGTGTGTTCCAGGACTGCACAGTCTGTAAGGCAAGGTAAGCAGTAAACCGAGGTGTGGATTCCTTACAGGGAGTTAATGGCGAACTCAGCCCATGGAAGCAACTCAGCTCAATTGTCCTGTGAATCCGAGCAGAAGCACCTAAGGTATTGTTCCAGGGATTGATTCATCCTTTCGGTTTAGCCATTAGTTTGTGGGTGGTACCCAGAAGAAAAGAGGAGAGAAATGCCCAACCTTTGAGAAAAAGCACGCCAGAATTTTGAAATGAACTGAGTGCCACGATCCGAAACTATGGAAAGAGGAATACCGTGGATGCGGAAAATTTCTTTGATGAAGACATCTGCGAGCATGGCAAAATTGGGCAAGGCTTTGAGGGGAACAAAGTGGGCCTGTTTCGAGAAACGGTCTACGATGACTAGGATAGTAGTCATTCCATTAGAAGAAGGAAGGTCCACAATGAAATCCATGGAGATGTGTGTCCATGGATGCTCTGGAATCGGCAGAGGACTTAGCAGACCAGATATCTTTTGGCGGACAGACTTATTCTGGGTGCAAATGGGGCAAGAATAAGTAAACTCACGAATTTCCTTCAACATCCTAGGCCAAAAAAAAGAACGGCGAATCAAATCCGCGGTCCTCTTCATACCGGGGTGGCCAGCAGATCTAGACGAATGGCCCCATTCCAGAATCTTGCGGCGGAATCGTGGATCGGCATATAGGCACCCATCAGGTACTTCCAGGCCTTCGGGGATGTGAGACTGGGCTTCCACAATCTTATCCAGAACATCAAAGGAATTCGCCGAGATAATGTGTTTGGGGGTAAGATGCTCTCAGGGATCTCTTCAGGCCTCTCCTCTGTGGCAAACTGACGGGACAAGGCATCCATCTTAACATTTTTGATACCCGGAATTTAAGAGATGGTATAATTAAACCGGGAGAAGAACAACGCCCAGCGAGCCAGACGAGAACCGAGACGACGAGCGCTTTAATATATAATAGGTTTTTGTGGTCCATGAGGATCGCAACGGGTTCCTCAGTCCCCTCTAGCAGGTGCCTCCATTCTTGTAAAGCCATATTTATAGCTAACAACTCCCTGTTACTGACATCTTAATTCCTCTCAGCAGGAGAGAATCTTTTAGAAAAAAAGCCGCAGGGGTGAAGTTTCTCTTGGGAAGCAGCTCTTTGGGAAAGGATAGCGCCTGCTCCAATATCGGAGGCGTTGACTTCCAAAGTAAAAGGGAGGGTAGGGTCTGGGTGGCGTAAGAGGGGGGCAGAGACGAATGCCTTCATCAGGGACTTGAATGCCCGATTAGCTTCAGGAGGCCGGGAAGATGGGTCGGCCCCTTTCTTGGTAAGAGCGGTACTAGGCGCCACCGTGGCGGAGAAATTCCGGATACATTTCCGATAATAGTTAGTGAAACCAAGAAATCGCTGGATCGCATTTAAAGAGTTGGGTTGTGGCCATTCTAATACAGAGTTGAGCTTCTCCGGATGCATAGTGAAGCCCTTCTCGGAAATAATATATCCCAGGAATGCAGTTGAAGACCGGTGAAATAGACATTTCTCCAGCTTAGCATAAAGTCGATTTCCTTGTAGGCGAGAAAGAACAAGCTTGGTATGCTGGATGTGTTCGTCAAGAGTCTTGGAAAAAATGAGGATGTCATCCAGGTATACAATCACAAAAATATTTAAGACATCGCGAAAGACCTCATTCATAAAATCTTGAAAGACGGCCGGTGCATTGCATAGGTCAAATGGCATTACCAGATATTCGTAGTGGCGGCTACGTGTGTTGAACGCAGTTTTCCACTCATCCCCCTTGCGGATACGAATCAAATTATAAGCACCCCGCAGATCGAGCTTTGAGAAAATCGTGGCTCCTTGAAGTCTATCGAAAAGTTCCAAAATTAAGGGGAGAGGGTAGCGGTTCTTAATCGTGACCTTATTGAGGCCCCGATAATCGATACAAGGGCGAAGAGTCCCGTCCTTCTTCTTCACAAAGAAAAAACCCGCCCCAGCCGGAGAGGTAGAGTTGCGAATAAAACCCCTTTTGAGGTTCTCCACGATGTACTCTGCCATGGCCTTAGTCTCCGGCAAAGATAAGGGGTATGACCTGGCTTTAGGAAGAACGGATCCGGGCACCAAATCGATAGGGCAATCAAACGTCCGATGAGGCAGAAGGATCTCAGTATGCGTCTTGTTGAAGACCTCCAGGAATTCGGAATAAAGAATTCAGGCAGAGAGGATTTCCCCAGGGTGATGGTGTCCAGGCTGGCAAGTACTGCTGCTGGGGGCGTCGAAACTCCCGGACCAGGAGAATTCCACTGGATGGGTGACTTGTCAGTCCAATCTACTGTATGACAGGGTTATGTTGTTTTAAGCACGACAGCCCCAGGATGACCTGCACAGAAGGGGAGTGGATGACGTCACAGGAGATCAACTCAGAATGTCCGTTTCTCGTGGACAGTGACAGGAGAGATGTTTCCATGGTAATGAAGGCAGGCTGAAGCGGCCGTCCATCAATGGCCTCGAGGCCGACCGGTGCTTTCTTCCTCACCAGAGGAATATTGTTCTCGATAGCAAAGTCCTGGTCCACGAAATTACCGCCGGAACCGGAGTCGAGGAAAGCAGCGGCCTGAGCCTGAGGAAGTTGGGATCCTCAAGAAGGATGGGCAAGAGGATTCTCTTGGGGAGATCTTCCTTGTTAGGGGGGAGAGGAGATAGAGTGCCCAGTGAGATCTCCTCATACCTCACTGAGTTTTGACGTTCGCCCGGTCTCCGGAGGCAACGAGACAGGGTGGGTCCACGGGAGCCGCAGTAAAAGCAGAGACCCTCGTTCCTGCACCGCAGTCTCTGAAGAAGAGAGTTGTTGGCCACCCAGGTGCATGGGACATGATGCATCCTGGAAGGCTCAGTGGCGAAGACCTGGGGATGGAAGAAACACAGAACAAACCGGGAAGTCTGGCACTCGGGAAGTCCTGCATCCGTTGGTCTACCCTTATGCAAAGGGCAATTAAATCCTCCAGAGCAGATGGTCTCTCCCGGGAGGCCAACTAATCCTTCAGTGATCCGGATAGTCCCTGCCAAAAGGCGGCGGAGAGAGCCCCGTTATTCCAATCCGTCTCTGAGTCCGGAATTCCAAGGCGTACTGTGCTACCGAATTCTGACCCTGCGAAATGTGGAAAAGAGAGGATCCGGCCATATGCCTACGACCAGGGGTATTGAAGACTTGGCGAAACTCCCTCTTAAAGCTTGCAAAGTCATTGGTGAGTTTGGGCCTTAATTCCCAGATGGGTGAGGCCCAGGCTAGTGCCTGCCCGGTCAGGAGGGTGATAATATAAGCGACTTTGGTACGAGCAGTAGGGAAGCGAGTGGGAGAGCTCAAATTGTATGTCGCACTGAATAAGGAAACCCCGGAATGCGAGCGGGTCTCCAGCATACCTGTTGGGTGCATGAATCCGAGGTTCCGGTGCGGCATCACCCTCTTGGACAGTGGTTTGAAGCATGTCAGCCTGAGGCAGTGGCAAGGGCAGAGTAGAGTGGGGCAGTTGTGTGAGTGGGGCAAACTGCTCATGTAGGCAGAAAAGATTCTCTGGCATTGAGGTCAAAACTGAGTGCACCTCAGGGGGGTCAGGGTTTGTTGGGCTCAGCATATTTTAACACTCGTGCTGCCTGCAAACCAGACAAGACCCCGGTACTGAGGTGGATAAGGGAGAACCCACGCACCCACAGCAAGGGTGGCGTGCCCGGAGTGTGGTATTGAGTGAAGCCGGGTCTTGGGCTGTAGAGAAAGATTAGTGGGGTACTTGTCGGCCTTAGGTTCCAGAGGGTAGAGTAATCGAGTACATAAGCCAATGGTCTGGGAGTAGAGAGAGACACGTAGTGAGTGTCCGTTTGCCGAGTCTGAGGAGAAGAGAGGTAAGCGTAGTCGTGAGTCCGTTTGCCGTGTCCGAGGGGAGGAGAGAGAAGCATAGTCGAGTCCATAGCCATGGGTCCAGATCCAGAGAGGGTACATAGCCAGGCCAAGTCAGGAACAAGGAGACTAGAAAACACAAGAGAGAGCCAAGAGACAACCAGACAGCACGGAGCTACAGAAGGTTATGCTGAGCGCTGACTGAACGTAGGAAGCGGAACTAAATGAAGAGTAGGGGCCAAAGGAAAAGGGGGAGGAGCGGAGGCGCGTCCCCAAGGCTGCAGGAATAGGACAAGGAACCAGGGGGAAGGATTAATGCTGGTTGCGCTGCTGGCGTGCGTTGCACGGTGTCCCGCGATGGCTGGGAGCAGGGACAGCAGCAGGCGATTGCCTACAAGAAGCGTCGGTCCGCACGCACCCTGTAATGTTGTCGGGCTGGTGCGCGCGACCCAAGCGGGACCCGGCAAACGTGTGGAAGGAGGAGGGAGCTGCCCGGCCGGAACAGGAGGGAGGACCGAGGTAGCGACGGCTGCGGGAACCGAGGTGAGCGAGGAGGAGGCACGCAGTGCAGGACTTGCCCCCTGATCCCTTACACATAGCCACCACGTCATTGGGTCTAGCTCTCCAGGGGCCCCATGACATTAGGGCTATGCCATGCCTACGTCATCATGTTATGGTCTCCCGTGGAACTCAAAATGCAATCTGGCAGGCGTGAGAATACAAGAAGAGTTTGCATCATCAGTGTTGCCATGATCGCGTGAACGCTCCGGGAAGAGGTCACGTAATCGCAATGTACCCGAGGGGCTGTGGATTGAGGGCTGTTCAAAGATATTTCCAAGATATTTAATTTTCAAGCAAGGTACCATTTTGCCTTGTGTGTGTACTTTGGTCTAAACTTTGCACATTTTTAAGCGCTATCACAGACATGTCGTTGAAGGTGGATGTCAATGAAAGGCTTGGGATTTCCGTCATCCTCCACCAGTAAGCAAAGTTTGGATATACCGTAGAAGTTGGTGCGTGTGTACCTTTGTTATGCAAAAGCATCAGCAAACCTAATATAATTCAGAGGAAATGTAAACCACGTCAACTGCTCCTCTTTTATTATTAAATGCAGCCCTAGTCTGGAATCAGTGTCATTACTGTACTTGTTCCTTTATTTAAGATATCTACAGAATGCTACACAAAGCTTGTAATTCACTAACATTATTTCTAAGTTCAAAAGAGGGGATCTTCAATTATATATTTTGGACAAAAGAAAAAAAAGCTGCAATTACAAATGAAACCCCAGAAAGTGAGTCCTACACTTGCTTTAAATATTTATCATGTCTCAAGAAATGGACATACATGTTCTCTCTTTCAGTTTTAGAGACAAGAATTCCTAAACTTTTAAATCCTTAAAGCAAAGATCTGCCACATTGAGCAGCTTTTTGGATATAGTTGGTGGCTTACGTGGAGGCTATGGCTTAGGAAACATGGGACTAAAAGAATAGTTTCTTTATAGTTTTTGTTATTGGAAAACAAGTTACACTTGAGATCATGAATGGTACTGCCACATGTTGAGTAGGGTGTGGAGGTAGTTCTTTTCAAGCCAGTGAAATCATGACACTATGGCCCCTATTTAATAAGTGGGGCAGTTCCATGTGTGAATGGGCCATACGATTGTTTCCCTACACACGAAGGTTACACACACACACACTTCCTGCATTAAAAGCTATCTGATTGGTTTACAGCCTGTCACATGGTGAGACCATCGCTGTAAAAATCAAATTCTACTGACTACAGAAATTTAGGTCGCTCCGTTGTGCCTACTATAAGAGCATGCAACGGATTCAATGCATTTGTTTTGATGCGACGTCACGTCGCCGGCACTATAAGTGCAGCCTTAGCTTTAGGAAACTTTAAAAAGGGTGATTACAATCAGACCTACAGTATAAGGATAGCTGATGTGTAAGAGGGTGATAATGTTTTCCCTGCATTACTTTAATAGTCTTCACTTGTAATTGATTTTTTAATGAGTTTATTGTGATGAGTAGGCAGCATTTCCATAGGTTAGGGTTTTATTTTACAGCAGGCAAGGCACTATAAGCTCATTTGCATGTCATTTCCCAGAATTCCTTATTGCAGTGGAAGCACTAGGAGATAATAGGGAAAGGCGGCGCTGCAGACCTGTCTAAGACATGTGATTGTGCTCACAAGGGATATTTTCATTTGCTGTATACCAGCGGTGGCAGGCCACCAACAGGTCTTCAGGATATACCTGCTTCAACACAGGCAAATCAGAGGCTCAGTCAGAATGACTTGTTTTAAATATAGCCGTGGCTTTAACTTTTTATGTACTTATTGGTAATACATTCTTGAGATTACAGATAATGCAAATGTTTACAGTTGCTCAAAAGTATAGTTTGAAAAGTTTGAATATTTCATATTTGAATGAATGCTTGAGTATTTAATTGCCAAGCAGAAATCATTTTGGATATGCCCTTGGTTATTTTGCACATGATTAGCCAGGATATTATAGAAAGATTGAAATGTTATCATGCGTTACTTTAAGTAGCAAACAGAAGTGACTTTGATAATAATGCCCCTCTCTTGATCAATTTGTGACAAAGCATAAGCTGTAGGCATATGTCCTGAAACAAAAGCTGGATTGCAAACGAATAAAAGTTTTTTTTTGTAGTCTACAGATCTGTGTTTAATTCAATAGATTAATTATGATATGCTCATAGTGTGTGAAAAGGGCCATTAAGGTGCCCATTAACACCTCTTGTCCAGATGTGCAAGAGGTTAACCAGTGTTCAGTGGTAATCTACCCTTCTTTGTGGTAGATGCATATCAGACAATAAAGTTTAATGTCTATTTCATAATGTGTTCAAAAATGGTATTGTACAGTATCTGATTAATTCAACAATTATTTGTTTGCAGTATACAGTACATAAACACAGAATCCCAGAAAGCTCCAGAATCCCCAAAACATAATATATAAGTGTCAAAAGGAGTGCTACTGGGCGTGGCAGAATGTATACAACAAAAAAGACAGAAAAGCCCAAAGCTACATCCAATATGGCAAAAAATACACAGTGAAATACCTATATATTCTCTTGAAAAAGGGTCATTTAGTTAAATCCTTTGACCAAAGCATTTTAAGCCTGCAAACCACATCAAGGCATGACCAAATTTGCATGTCCTAACACTACCTGATTACAATTCTCATTAACCCCATAATTAGAGGGAGAATTATCACATTTGATCTGTCCAAACTCAGCAGCATGAAAAAGACCTGCTAACTTGGAAAGTGGGGTGTGGGTTGATCTCTCATTCTCTCTGATCTCTCTCTCTCTCCAATCTCTCTCTCTCCGATCTCCCTCTCTCCGATCTCTCTCTCTCTCCGATCTCTCTCTCTCTCTCCGATTTCTCTCTCTCCGATTTCTCTCTCTCCGATCTCTCTCTCTCCGATCTCTCTCTCTCCAATCTCTCTCTCTCCGATCTCTCTCTCTCCGATCTCTCTCTGATCTCTCTCCCTCTCCGATCTCTCTCTCTCTCCCTCCGATCTCTCTCTCTTCCTCCGATCTCTCTCTCTCCCTCCGATCTCTCTCTCTCCCTCCGATCTCTCTCTCTCCATCCTGATCTCTCTCTCTCTCTCTCTCTCTCTCTCTCTCTCTCTCTCCGATCTCTCTCTCTCCGATCTCTCCCTCCCCGATCTCTCTCTCTCCGATCTCTCTCTCTCTCCGATCTCTCTCTCTCTCCGATTTCTCTCTCTCCGATCTCGCTCTCTCAGGATCTCCCGCAGCGATGTTGCTCCCACAATGGCTCTGGAGACAGAAAATCTGCTTATATCTGTAGGTAGGTTGAGATTAGTGAAAAGGACGGGAGAGGCCTGTTGAAGTAAAGTGCAAAGATGAGAACAACCTTGGATGGTGTAAGAGATCAGTTGTGATATAACAAGAGATCCGAGATAGGATATAAGGAGGTGCCTTTAAAGAAAAGAGGATAATTTTGTAGTTTACAGAGAATAATTGAAAGAAAGATTCAGAATCAGATACCCTGGAGATGATTTGAACAACAACATTTTAAATAGATTGGAAGGGAGAGAGGTGTGAGGCATGGATGCCATATAAAAGAATGTTCCCTCAATAGATAGGACCTTTTTTATGAAAAATGGTGAATAAGAATTCATATATTGTGGTTCTTATGGCTCGGGCAGCTTGACGTGATAGTGATCACCTTTATGTGCTTCTCACCAAAGCACTAGTATAATGGTACTCGTCTCATATTAAGAAGCGGACCCATAGGACTAAGGTATTCACTGACCAGAGCCAAGGGATAGAGTCATGTTAGAGTAAATGTAGTTGGGTGGCCGGCAGAGGATCAAGGCAGGTGGTAGAGGTGCAGAGTAGGGATCCCAGGCTGAGAGCAAAGAGCAGGGTCACAGGCAGAGGTCAGCAACAGGGAATTCACAGGCAAGAACGGAGTAACTAGGCTGCAACTGTCATAGAAACAGGAACCTTGCTCTGTGACTTTCTGAAGGAGGTGCAGCCTTAAATTGGAGGTTGTCTGAACTAGAATGGCCGAAACAGCCAAGTGAGGGGAAGCTCCAGAAAAGAAAAAAAACACAGGGCCGGAGCACAAAACCAAAAACTGATCATGCAGAATCCTCATGTCTGTTCATCTACAAATGAACCAGAGATATTGCAGGATCTATGAAAAATGAAAATGACACATGTAGACACATTTTCACCTTACAACCTTTGCTTTAAAAGTATCATCCAGAATAAATTAACAACTTAACAGTATGATACCAATTGGACGATAAGAAGATAAATGTATAACATTGCATTTTACTAATTAAAACAAGACTTGCAAAAACAAATAATCACAGATTGAATAGAGAACAGCAGTCTGTATTATTCAATGGTCATTTCATCCAGGTTTGATTATTTTGTTCAGTACCCCAATACCTCATTCATTTTCCGTGCAAAAAAGTATTAATTAAAACACATTCCTAACTATATTGTTAAATAATTTCCCAGGGTGCATTATGGTTTTTCATCAATTTAATGGCATACGGCTATATTGATAAAGTACAAAGACATAAGACGACAAGGTACTTTTGTCATAACTAATCTTGATTTTAATAACCAAACCTTAATTATTCTTCCTGTGCCTCAGATCATTTAATATCATTGGCTTAGGGAGGAATGTAATCTCCTGTATTAGCTTCTTGTACGTTAAATTCATTATTTTAGCCCAACTGTGCATGTCCTGGTAGCAAAGGAAGAGAAAATCCTATGAAGTCGATATGAAGTAAATGACTATGCTGGAATGGAAACACTCAACCCTGCTACGGTAGTTTGCCCCCATTGTTTTCTGTGGCCCACAAAGCACTTTTTGATGCTGGAAGACACTTTATGGCCATGGGGTGAATGAACCATGGGGTGTCTTATGTGGCACCCCCTCCCCCCCCCAAACCCAACACAACAATTACAGATGTAACACGATTCAGCTGAACCCTGCGTGTCTCTTGGAGTGGGTGGGCCGTGGCCCAAGTGCGGCTTGATCACAGCCAAGTGCAGGACGGGGGGGGGAGAAATTTCCCATAAGGATTAACACAGCGGGGGTCCCTGCCTCTGAGTGGAACTGCAACTGAGTTAATCCTACAGTACAGGGCTGCACCAGTCTTGAAGAGCTGCACAGAGAGAAGTGGCCCCTCTCTCTGCCTCCTTGTATAGCTCTTACTGTACAGGCGATCGTGCCGTTTTTATTTTTATTACATAGTATTGAAGCCTGGGGTCTCCGAAGCTGAACCGCATTACTTTCAGGTCCAGAAACCCCTGCTTCCGGAGGTACAGGCCTCTGTATCGGGTGCCGGTATCTCCTGCAAGTTTAAAGGTCCATCGTTACAGCTCATGTGACTGGGACATTTAAACTTGCAGGAGATATCAGCACCTGTACCTCGGGAAGCAGGGAGTCCTCAGAACTGAAAGAAATGCAGTTCAGCTCCTGAGACTCCCTTCTTCAATCCTTGTGTATGTAATAAAATTAAAATAAAAGCAAAGCTTCATTACCTTAGTGGCTAACCACTCAGGTAAGGAAGGGGTTACATAGCAATACCCAGATTGTTGATGGTAGAGGGGGTGGATGAAGTTTCTGTTTGCCCCAGGGTGTGTGGTTCGGTCTTCCGGGAGGCTTACTGGAGGGATTAATCCCTTCATCCTTCATCACCTTAGCGATTACTACGGCTAAGGTAATTAAATTGTTAACCCCTCCCGCTACATCCCTGAGAGGCCCAACCACAAACCCTGTGGAAAATACCCCCTTTACTCACTCCCTTTACCACCAAACACCACACACGGGAATGGGCAAAAGCCCTATTAGCCAAATATAGCTAATAGCACTTGCCCATTCAAATATAACGTGAAGTACAATAAAATACAAATAATATTAATACATGTTTTACTTACCCCTGCCAAGATGAAAGCTGTCCTCTTCCTACTCTTTGTTCTCACCAACATTGCATAAAGGGCTAATGCCCAACCATTAAAACACCAGTAGCCCGAGACTTCCGGTGACGTCACAGAGCATGGTCGGGTTGTAGAGGAGCTCCCGAAAACCCTCGCCAATAATCCGCCACCGCCACCAAAATTATCCCAAAACACCCCCAAAATACCCAAGAACAGGGGATCATGCCTTCTATGGGAAAAATGACCCAGAATTAGGGGGTCACCAAATACTTTACCCCCGCACAGCGCCTGCCGGAGCAGAGCTGCGATTCACAAGATGGCGCCGAGGAGGCCATGCAAGCCACAAACGTGGAACCAGCGCCAGACACAGACAGACAAGAATCGCCGGAATTCGGCCTAAATAAACAATACTTTGATGCCCTTTTTATCAAAATGAGGAGGGGAGTCCAGGATGATGTAAATACCGCCCTAGAAGGCTTAAGGGCAGATATCAATGGCCTCACTAAGCGCACAGACGTAATAGAGCACAAGATAAGAGATGTAATCAGATCGCAAAATAACACAGAGGAGGAGGTGATCAGACTGGGCCAAGTAATTGAAGAGCTAAAGGATGCCCTGGAGGACCAGGAAAACAGGGACCATAGACAAAATCTATGGATAAGAAATATACCAGAAGAAATCTCCCCTGAGGTCCTCTAGCCTTACCTGCACAAACTGTTCCGGTCCCTGGTTCCTGACCTAATGGAGCACGATATACAGATGGACAGGGCTCACCGAGCTCTAGGCCCCAAATCCACTGACAGCAGAGGGCCCTCTAGGGCTACAGTACGCCAGGAAGAAGCAGAGACGCCACGAGCCTCAGAACGCATAGCAAATCAGAGGATCCCCATCGCATCAGACCAAGATCAGAGCCTCCAGCTGCGCTCTTAAACAGGTCGAGGCTCCATCCTCCAAGTTTACCTCCGCTGCCCGAACGAACGAAAGAAGCAGATCCAACCCTGCTGAATGACACCCCAGGACCTCAACTGTCGCCCAGCTGTCGTTCCCTGGCTCAGAAAGAAAGACCGCAGCACCATGGATCAGGTACACGATCTCTCTTCCTTCGCCGATGTGACCAGTGACAGGGCCCCGATTGGCAGCCTCCAACTCTCTCCATAGTGCTCCCCTACCTCCCACCTACCTCCCCCCCACTGCACGCGTTCCTCCCCCCTCCCCCAGGGCCAGGGACATAATGGCAGAATTTTCCCTCATAGACATATGGAGGGCTCAGCATCAGGGTCAAAGGGACTACACCTTTTTCTCCACCCCTCATCAGTCCTACTCGTAGATCAACTACTTTCTTGGTACCAGCAACATCCTCCAGGCCTCTTCCCACTCAAACATAGGCCCAATCATCTGGTCTGACCACGCCCCCATCGATCTCACTCTCTCTCTGCTCTTTGTAAAGAACAACCCTTACAAGTGGAAGCTAAACGACTCTCTACTTCACTGCCCAGAAACAGAGTTGCTTGTGCTTGCCTCTGGGAGGCCCATAAGGCCTCGATCAGGGGCGAACTAATCTCAATCGCTGCCTACAAAAAAAAACCAGAAACTCAAGCTCCAAAAAGCCTTACAGATAAAATTACGCAACTTGAACAACAACATAAGCTCACAGCCTCCAAAAAAAATACTCAAACAACTAAACCAAACCAGAGCAGCCCGCAAACATCCCCAGCTCGAAGAGGTACAGAGAGCACTGAGATGGACCAGACAAAAATTCTATGACAAGGGCAATAAGGCCGATAGGCTTTTTTCCACAAAACTTAGAGGCACCTGAGTCAAATCCCAAATCTCCAGAATCCGTATTAAGAACGGTCAAGTCTCATACATAGAGAAAGAGATAGCACAGGAATTTGCGGATTTTTACTCCGACCTTTACAATCTACACCCTCCTAGCCATGACCCGGTATCCCTTGAGACAATCACACAATACCTGGAACAATGTAACCTCCCATCCCTTACCAATGAGGAAATAGACAACCTAAACAAAGAAATCTCCCACGAAGAAATATCAGGAGCCATTGGCTCCCTAAAATTATCCAAAACGCCCGGCCCCGACGGATTCTCCAACGCCTACTATAAAACATTCTTGCCGATTCTTTCCCCCTATCTACTAGATATGTTCAATTCTTTCCTGCAAGGGGAACCGATCCCCCCTACAATCACTGCGGCAAACCTAGCTATTATCCACAAGGAGGGCAGATACCCCCTCCTCTGTGGCAATTATAGACTAATCTCCCTACTAAACACCGATCTTAAAATCTACAGCAAGATCTTGGCAAACAGGCTTAACCCGATTCTCCCAAGTCTCATTCATATAGATCAAGTAGGATTTGTGTCTGGTAGACAGGCCTCTGACACCACCCGCAAAATTGTGGATATCATAGACCATGTGCATCTCACAGGAACCAAAGCAATGATCCTTAGCCTCGACGCAGAAAAGGCGTTTGACAGAATCAAATGGTCCTTTTTAGATCAAACAATGCTGAAGTGCAGCTTCAGTGGTCCCTTCCTGCAGGGGTTAGAGCCCTGTACCAAAACCCAACAGCATATGTTAAAATTTCAGGTGGCTATTCGACCCAATTATGATCAGAAACGGGACCACACAGGGTTGCCCTCTTTCCCCACTGCTATTCGCCCTAACAATCGAACCACTAGCGGCCACAATAAGAGAAGATAAGAACATTAAGGGAATTCGAATTGGTGAAACAGAATACAAAATCTCCCTGTTAGCCGATGACGTGATTCTGACCCTCGCAGACCCCCACACCTCCCTCCCAATCTCCAAAGATCATTATGTCAATTCGGCATGGTACTGTATCTGACTACAAAGTCAATATGAATAAGTCAGAAGCTCTCAATGTATCCCTACTAGATCAGGAATGGAAACTCCTACAATCTAACTATAAATACAGATGGAGCACCACTCATATCAAATATTTAGGAGTAAGAATCTAAAACACCTATGGCTCCCTATACCATTACAACTACCCCCCCTCCCTGTTTGACCAAATAAAAAAAGATTTAGAAACATGGAAAAGGTTTCAAATCTCCTGGTTCGGAAGAATTGTCTCCATAAAAATGAACATCCTTCCGAGACTACTTTATTTTTTCCAAACCCTCCCTATATCTGTCCCATCAGCAGTCCTGAAAAATATCCAGGCCCTTATGTTCCAATTCATCTGTAACGATAAATGGCCAGGGGCCCCTAGATCATTGATGCTGTCCCCAAAAACGAGAGGAGGTCTGGGGGTACCCGACGTGGTCAAGTACTATCTTGCGGCCCAGCTGAAGCAGGCTGTAGTTTGGAATTACGACCCGGCCTCCACCTGTTGGCTAGCAATCGAATCACATCATGCTACACCCACCACCCTCCAGGTCCACCTGTGGTCCCCAGCAGGAAGGGAGGGATGATCGCGGTGGTTTAATCTGGGGGCAATGAGATGCACATGGGACGTCTGGCTCAAAAGCAAAGGGAAGTATGGCCTGCTAGCTACCCCATCCCAACTTACCCCCATCTTTGGAAACCCACACTTCCCGCTTGGGTGCTCCAAAAAACAATTTGATAAATTCCAAGGTCTAGGTATAAGGCTGATTGCCGATCTGCTGAAGAAAGAGGAGATTCTCTCCTTTCAGGAACTTCGAGACAAATACCAATACCAAGGTCTCAATTTGTTCAAGTTCCTGCAAATTAGGCACTTCTTCCTATCCCTTGCCCCAAACTCTAAATTCCCCCACTAACCAGATTTGAATCCCTATGTAGCAAAGGTTCCTACCAGAGAGGTCTGATTTCAGAGATCTATAGGGGGATGGAGTCGGCAACCGACCCCCCAACCCACCATTATATGCAAAAGTGGTCCGAGGACCTCAATGTACCGATAGATATAGATGAGTGGGAGGATATCTGTGAGTTGGCCACAAAGACTTCAATCTGTACAGTGACAAAAGAGAACATCTATAAAATACTATTCCAGTGGTAACTGACCCCGGCTAGGCTCAGCCAGATCTTCCCCGGCACTCTTGACCTGTGCTGGAGGGGATATGGTCAAAAGGGAGACATGGCCCACATTTGGTGGTCATGTCCGGAGAGCCAGAGGTACTGGACTATGATCCAGATGCTCCTACAAGAGACCACTGGGCTTCTTTTCCCTCTAGACCATTTGACCTTTGTGCTGAGCAAACCTATCAACGACCTGCCCCCCCCTATGAGTAGAATTGAAAACAGCTATCCTAACTGCAGCCAGATGCTTAGTAGCGGCGGCGTGGAAACACACCAAAGCCCCAGCGAGAAACACGGTATTAAGAAGAATAGACGAAGTAATGTCCATGGACAAACTTACAGCTATGCTCCATAAAAAAATGCCACAGTTCTGGAATACCTTGGACCCCTGGGGCGGACCACTTGGACTTGGCCTGCATTAGGCCATCCACAAACAGTTGGATAAGGAGGAAGGAATCAGAGACCCCCCCCCAGGAATTCCCCCCCCCCCCCATTATGTCTGCCTTCCACCCTCCCACCTCCCTCTTTCACGCTCCCCACGTATTGAAATACACCCTTCTTGGAACAACACTATGTTACTCTCAGTTGATAAATCATGTCATGTGCCTATGACACTGTTGTATTCATGTGGATGTATGTTGTTCTCAATAAAAAAATTGACACAAAAAAAACACCAGTAACCCCTTAATTAGCCATTACTACCGCTATTTAATTAAAGGGTTTCTGGTGTTTTAATGTTTTAACTGAGTTTGAAGCAGGGGAACCTGATTCAATTCCCGGTGTTGGCTCCTTGTGACCTTGAGCAAGTCATCTTTATCTCCCTGTGCCTCAGGCACCAAAAATTTAGATTGTAAGTTCTACAGGGCAGGGACCTGTGTCTGCAAAATGTCTCTGTAAAGCGCTACGTAAAACTAGAAGCGCTATACAAGAACAAACCATTATTATATTATTAGTAACGTGCTGCTGCCCAAAGCAGTAGTATAATGGTGCTCATCTCATATTAGGAAGCGGACCCATAGGGCTAAGGTATGGGTATATATTCACTGACCAGAACCAAGGGATAGAGTCATGTTAGAGTAAGCGTTGTTGACTGGCCAGAAAATGATCAAGGCAGGTGGCAGAGGTGCAGTGTAGGGTTCCCAGGCTGAGAGTAAGGAGCAGGGCCACAGGCAGGAGTCAGCAACAGGGAATTCACAGGCAAGAACGGAGTAACTAGGCTGCAACTGTAATAGAAACAGGAACCTTGCTCTGTTTTACTCCTGAAGAAGGTGCAGCTTTAAATCGGAAGTTGCCTGAACTAGAATGGCCGAAACAGCCAAGGGAGGGGAAGCTCCAGAAAAGAAAAAAAAACACAGGGCTGGAGCACAAAACCAAACACGGATCATGCAGAATCCTCATGTCTGTTCATCTACAAATCAACCAGAGATATAGCAGGATCTATGAATAATGAAAATGACACGTGTAGACACATTTCCACCTTACAACCTTTCCTTAAAAAGTATCATCCAGAATAAATTGACAACTTAACAGTATGATACCAATTGGATGATAAGAAGATACATGTATAACATTGCATTTTACTAATTAAAACAAGACTAGCAAAAACAAATAATCACAGATTGAATAGAGAACAGCAGTCTGTATTATTCAATGGTCATTTCATCCAGGTTTGATTATTTTGTTCAGTACCCCAATACCGCATTCATTTTCCGTGCAAAAAAGTATTAATTAAAACATATTGCTATCTATATTGTTAAATAATTTTCCAGGGTGCATTATGGTTTTTCATCAATTTAATGGCATACGGCTATATTGATAAAGTAAAAAGACATAAGACGACAAGGTACTTTTGTCATAACTAATCTTGATTTTAATAACCAAACCTTTATTATTCTTCCTGTGCCTCAGATCATTTAATATCATTGGCTTAGGGAGGAATGTAATCTCCTGTATTAGCTTCTTGTACGTTAAATTCATTATTTTAGCCATGACTGTGCATGTCCTGGTAGCAAAGGAAGAGAAAATCCTATGAAGTCGATATGAAGTAAATGACTATGCTGGAATGGAAACTCTCAACCCTGCTACGGTAGTTTGCCCCCATTGTTTTCTGTGGCCCACAAACTACTTTCTGATGCTGGAAGGCACTTTATGGCCATGGGGTGAATGAACCATGGGGTGTCTTATGTGGCACAAAGATGTCTTATGGGAAAAGCAATGCTTGGTAAATATGGGCCATTGTTTCTCTTTAATGGAGCGTTGCAATTTACAGCATTTTGTAGACCATAGTACTTGATGTGCCCCGGTGCTAAGAGTCAGGCGATATTAAAATTATCAGTTGTTGAGTTGTCAACTGTTCTTTAAAATGACATCATCATCAGAGAAGCAAAATTCTATGGTTTAGAGCACAAACAATCAAATATGTTTAAATTTTCAAGCATATCATTACAGTATATCATGTTGCATCATTACTGTAGAGTACATACAACGTGGATGTTTGTGAGAGAAGGGTTAGTCACATTAAAACAGTCTGCTCAGTTGTCTCACTATCCAGCAATGCACTAAAATGAGTACACCCCCCCCCAAACCCCACACAACAATTACAGATGTAACACGATTCAGCTGAACCCTGCGTGTCTCTTGGAGTGGGTGGGCCGTGGCCCAAGTGGGGCCTGATCACAGCCAAGTGCAGGACCGGGAGAAATTTCTCTTAAGGAATAAAACAGTGGGGGTCCCTGCTTCTGAGTAGAACTGCAACTGCGTTAATCCTACCGGGCTGCATCAGTCTTGAAGAGCTGCACGGAGAGAAGTGTTCCCTCTCTCTGCCTCCTTGTATAGCTCTTACTGTACAGGCGATCGTGCCGGTTTTTATTTTTATTACATAGTATTGAAGCCTGTGGTCTCCGGAGCTGAACTGCATTAGTTTCAGGTCCGGATACCCCCTGTTTCAGGAGGTACAGGCCTCTGTATTGGGTGCTGGTATCTCCTGCAAGTCTAAATGTTCATCGTTACAGCTCATGTGACTGGGAAATTTAAACTTGCAGGAGATATCGGCACCTGTACCTCGGTAAGCAGGGGGTCCTCAGACCTGAAAGAAATGCGCTTCAGCTCCGGAGACTCCCTACTTCAATCCTTCTGTATGTAATAAAAATAAAAGCAGAGCTTCATTACCTTAGTGGCTAACCGCTAAGGTAGTACCCAGATTGTTGATGGTAGAGGGGGTGGATGAAATTTCTTTTTGCCCCAGGGTGGGTGGTTAGGTCTCCCGGGAGGCTTACTGGAGGGATTAATCCCTTAATCACTTTAGTGGTTATTAAGGCTAAGGTAATTAAGTTGTTAACCCCTCACGCTACATCCCTGAGAGGCCCAACCACAAACCCTGAGGAAAATACCCTTTTTACTCACTCCCTTTACCACAAACACAACACACAGGAATGGGCAATAGCCCTATTAGCCAAATATAGCTAATAGCACTTTTGTCCATTCAAATATACCGTAAAGTACAATAAAATACAAATTACATTAATAAATGTTTTACTTACCCCTGCCAAGATGAAAGCTATCCTCCACCTTTTTGTTCTCTCCAACATTGCAGAAAGAGCTATTGCCCAACCATTAAAAGACCAGTATCCCCTTAATTACCTTAGCCGTTACTACCGCTAAGGTAATTAAAGGGTTAGTCGTGTTTTAATGGGGTGGGGAAAGGCTGTATGTTAGTTGCCCCTGGGTGAGCGGTTTTGTCTCCCGGGAGGGCTGCGGGAGTGGTTAATCCCTTGATTACCATAGCAGTAACTACTGCTAAGGTAATTAAGGAGTTAACCCTTCCCACTACCCACCAGGAAGCCTAACCATGAAGCCCGGGGCAACTACCCCCTTCACCTGCCCCCAAAACCACCCACAGGAATGGGCTAGCCCTATTAGTCAAATATGGCTAATAGCACTTTTGCCTATTCAAATATACAATACAGTACTGCACATTACAATTAAACAAAATACAAATTACATTACAAAACAAACACTAGCACTTAATCCATTGAATGTCACTGTGGTTATCTATGCCCTCAATGCCCTACTACCCACTCCCTCTACCTCCAACAACCGACCTCCCCTTTGCAAACTCCAGGATCTATATGGAAACATTTGAAATGGACATCGTAACTTGCAACAACATATTTGGGTGTCCGGAACGGCTCACATGGCCCGTGCTGTCATCTACAGTAGAGATGTGTGAAACCAGCCAAAATGCAGTAGCAAAGTTTTTTCCCCAAAAATGTGTTACTTCCCAAAATCTCTCCCAAGTCTCAAATACTAATAATGTTGCCAAAATAGTAACCATTAAGTGAGATATCACCAGGCAATGAGCGAATCATAGTATGAGTGCCATACATATAGTCTCAGGATTAAGAGAATCCAGTGATTTTTATATTTTGCCTGGTTCAAGAATTGGACAAATGTTTTGCACATCGCTAAATTCTATTATTATATATTTGTGAAGCGCCGACATAGTCTGCAGTGCGGTACAATGGGGGTACAGAGTTATGTATATTACTTAAACAGAATGGCATACAGATTAAGGACAATCAAGCACTAATGGCTAATGTACAGATGTAGCAGACATTGTTACACCGTTTATCTCACAGTTATGCGTTGTGCTGGGCTGCTAAAGTTTAAAAGGCAGCATACGACACTCCTGGTTTGCAAAGGGACACTAGGTCAGAGGAGTATTAGTGTGTTATATCAAGTATATGGACTTTTATCAGCTGGAGCTTTATTTTTGTGTTGCTGAACTTTTTATGAGAAAAAGCTGTATTTTGTGTTGCTGAACTTTGGCTGAATAAAAGTCAACATTAACTTTTCCAAACAGAAGTCTCCTGTCGTTACCTCTGCATGCGTCAACTACACGGCTCCATCTGTTTGCCTTGAAAATCACACAATATCCTGTTCATACGTGCACCAGTCGCAACATGCTAATGTGTGATAACGTGGGGAATAACTAATGCTCATATTTTCCTAAATATTTGATTGCACAGCAACAGGTTAACACCCTCTCTGCTGGAGCAGGGACGTACTGAAAGAGCACATTTAGAAAAATAAGTTAACCCCCTTAGTTGTCATAAAGCACACAAAGTTTCAGTTTAATGGCTACATTGTGACAATTATAATATTATATATGCAAGACATTATAATGATGCAAGTCACAGTAAGTGAAAGTTTCATAAAGTTAGCAAGTTCCATAGGTTTTCAGAACAAATTTGCAATAGGTTATATTGTAAGAAAAACATCAAAAACTAAACAACACAAGACATTGGTTGCTACAACCCAGCAGCACAATTCTTCACACATTATGTTATGCTTCATAAGTCATTTTCAGACAAAACATACAGTCGAGCAATGAATTATTAGTATAAACACATCAAACAAGCTCACACTGGAGGATGCAAAACTGAATACACTCAAAATACAAAGTCACAATGTGCAAAGAAAATAAAAAGTAGTTTAAAATATGCGTCCTATTAAGCTTGAATAGTAATAGGAAATTATTAACAGTAGCCTACAGAAAAGACTAATAGTTATTGTATCCACAAAAGAGACATTCCCCATGCACTGTGCAAGAAGGGTGCCAATTAATTTACATTTGCCAAGAAAAGCTGTATTAAGACAGAGACAAATGAAAAGCAGTATGATATAAGTAATTAAGTAATGCATGGAGAGCAACAATAATCATTCCAGATAACTTTGGCTCAAAAATGTTAAAAGCATACAGTGCCTATCCAAATGGTTTGAATTAGACGTATATGTATATATATAGTGATCCACAAATCACCCAAAAATCTACTCGCCAAACCCCAAAAATCGACTCGCCACCTAGCCCCACTTTTAAAAAAAGAAATTTAACAAATTCCTAGAAAGAATTAATAACAAGATTCGTTTTTGACATAACAGTTTATTTATTGTATTACATTTATACTTTATTGTACATAATTACGTGTGTGTGTGTGTGTGTGTGTAAACGTCAGATCTAGAAAAAAAAGACACATATAAATGACTAGTTTCCTGAACCCCTTAACCAGTGCCCCCGCTTCACAATATCTAAAGCAGCAATCCCGCCTGGGATCTTACCTGATCCACAGTCCCTCAATGTCCAGGTACCCTCATTCCAGCAATGTTATATATTGGAGGGGAGGTGTTCCCAGATCTGGAAGAAAGTAGCATAGGTTATTTCGGTGTAGGTATGGGGCAGTTAAGATATAGTATTTAGGGTAAGTAAGATATCCAGAGAGAGAGTGTGTGAGCGAGACAGAGAGAAAGAGTGAGACAGAGAGAGAGAGTGTGTGAGCGAGACAGAGAGAAAGAGTGAGACAGAGAGAGAGAGAGAGAGTGTGAGAAGGTCAGAGTGTGTGAGAGAGACAGAGAGAGACAGAGTGTGAGAGACAGAGAGAGATAGAGAGAGAGACAGAGATGGAGAGAGAGACAGAGATAGAGACAGAGATAGAGAGAGAGACAGAGATAGAGAGAGAGACAGTGTAAGGTCCCGCGCTGTGGGGACTCCCGCTCCCAGCGTCCTCTTACCTTGCTCTTCTGCTGCCCCGAATCCCCGGCGGCGTTCCCCTGCCGTCGGCTTCACTCCCGCGGCTGCTCTCTCTTCCGGGTCGCGCGCATCATCCTTACAGCTGCGTGCCGAACCAAGCCTCTCTTACCTGGCGTCCTGAGCCAGGTCCCACCTCCTAATTGCAGGCATGCGCACTGGCGCGCTCCCCAGCCCGACCAGGTCCGCCCCCAGGCTTCTCTCTCCTATCAGGGTTAACCCCTGGACCTCACCTCCACTCCTCCCTTTCCCCTGATAGGTCCCAGCCCACTATTTAGTCTTGTCTACCCATTCTCTCAGTGCTCTGCATAGCTACTGTACCTTGGTGCTGTCTGCTTCTTCTTGACTCTCTTGTTTTTCAGTCCCTGTTCCTGTCCTTGGATTCTCTGCTGACCTCCCTGGATTTCAACCTTGGCTTTGGACTTTGACCACGCTGCTTTCTGGACCCCTTGGACTTGGCTATTGGACACTCTACCACGCTGTCTTCTATACCCCTTGGACTCGGTAAACGGACCCTCAACGACGCAGCTCTCTCCTCTCCTCGACCCAGGCTTACGGACACTCTACCATGCTCCCTTCTCTACTCCAGGACCATTGGCTTACGTACCCAACCATTCTACGTCGGATTTGGCAAGTACCGAACTACTTCTATTTTTGTTCCCTGGATCAGCTACGCTACTTCCACACTCCGGCCGCGCCCCCGTACTGTTAGGTGTGTAGTATTTGTTCTTTCCAACTCAGTCCCGGGGTCTCTTCTGGCTTGTGGGCAGGCCGAGCGTTACATTAGGCAGAGCCCATCAGACCAGACCCCCCTGAGGTGGAAGATACCCTGACCACTATCTCCAAACATTTCACCTTTCTGGACAATCAGGTTACCATACTTAACCAATAGTATGTGGTTATGGGGCAAGAGTCCCAAAAACAGTGCTCAATCTCGTTCAGAACTTCAGTAGATAATAAAAATCCTTATTAGGTTATGGAGTCAGCCTATAACCATAACTAGGTATTGGACCCAGTGCTTAATACATGAATCTATCATAATGACAAATAACATGAATGAGGGTTAACGTACCGTTACTTTGTAGGATTGTGCCCTACATGACACTTGTGTTGCCGCACTGTTACCGGTCATCCAGTCTCAATGAAGGGAGACATACAATACTCACATATGGCTGTTCTCCTGTGCGTGCATCCACGCTCGGTGTGCAATATAACAGTAGGAAGGATCCGAAGATTCCAGCGGTGCACAGCTTGTAGAGATGAGAGACCAGCAAGGTGTGGATTAAAAATGAAATTTTATTGAAAAAACATATGGTATGGGGGACACACTCTGACGCGTTTCGGACCTGCGTGGTCCTTAATCATAGAGCTTAATCATATAGCTCTATGATTAAGGACCACGCAGGTCTGAAACGCGTCAGAGTGTGTCCCCCATACCATATGTTTTTTCAATAAAATTTCATTTTTAATCCACACCTTGCTGGTCTCTCATCTCTACAAGCTGTGCACCGCTGGAATCTTCGGATCCTTCCTACTGTTATACTTAACCAATAGGTTGCTACTTTAACTTCTCATGGTAGCTTACATCTTATCCCTTCTCACCAGGGACGCTTTGGCCAGGGCTTCTCCTATCTGGGAGCTAAGACCTAAACTCACTTACAGCTTTCCCAACTTTAAGAGACAGTTTCGTTTAGTTTTTGACACCCCGGGATGTAGTGATATGGCTGATTTCGCAGGGTCGGAAATCTGTGGCACGATACGCTCTGGAATTCCAGACAATCGTGGCTGAGACTGATTGGAACGATGGTGCACTCTCAGCGGCCTTCTGGAAAGGGCTTTCTGAGTCCTTAAAGGACGAACTGGCGGCTCGTGAGAGGCCATCTTCATTGGAAGCCCTGATCGCTTTATGCATCAGGGTCGATCAATGACTTCTGGAAAGACGGGCCGAACGTCAACGACCTCGTACTGCTGTCTTTATGCCTTCTGCTTCCATATATCCTGCTCCTGTCTTACCGGCATTGGACGCTCCGGAACCCATGCAACTGGGCAGCCATCAACTTTCGTCTACAGAACGACTTCTTCGGAGGAATGAGGGCTTGTGCTTTTATTGCAGATCTCCTGGGCACATCTTGCCACGTTGTCCCTTGAGGCCGGGAAACGACAGCACCCAGTGAGGTATGAGGGGATTTCACTGGGTACAATCTCTTCCTTCCCCTCTCCCACACAGGAGTTTCCCAAGCGCATCTTACTCCCTGTCCTCCTTAAGTACGTCAGCCTCCAAATCCCTGCTCTGGTCTTTCTCAATTCCGGATCCGGTGGGAATTTCATGAACCATGCTTTTGCTATTCAGAACAATATCACTCTCCGGAAGAAAGCCATTCCGGTCGGGTTGGGGGCTATCCATGGCCGACCTCTTCAGCCAGCCTTTATTTCCTTGGAGACACTTCCCATTGAACTTTCTATGAAGGATGGACACTTGGAATGCATTACTTTTGATGTCATCCATTCCCCTTCGGTTCAACTCATTCTAGGCCTACCGTGGTTACAACTCCACAACCCCATTATCGATTGGACTGCTAAGTCTCCCATCCAATGGAGATCTCCCCACGTGGAGTTGCTTCCTCCTTCCCCCACGGTACTGGCTGTCTTGGAGACCTCCCGCCCGCAAGAGGCCGCCCTTTCTTGGACGTCTTCAGTAAGACTAAATCCGAGGAGCTTCCTCCCCATCGCCCTTTCGACTGCCCGATTGACTTGATTCCGGGAGCACCTTTTCCCAAAGCCAGGTCGTATCCCCTATCTTTGCCCAAGACAGAAGCCATGGCTGAGTATATCACGGAGAACATTCAGAAAGGCTTTATCCAGAAATCCACCTCCCCCGCCGGAGCAGGATTTTTTTTCGTGAAAAAAAAGATGGAACACTTCGACACTTCGCATCAATTTGCGCGGGCTAAATAAGATTACCATCAAGAATCGCTACCCATTGCCCCTTATTCCCTAGCTCTTCGATAGGTTGCAAGGCTCCACAATCTTTTCTAAACTTGATTTACGGGGAGCCTATAACCTTATTCGCATCCGCATTGGCGATGAGTGGAAGACCGCGTTCAACACGCGCAGTGATCACTATGAGTACATGGTGATGCCTTTTGGGTTGTGCAATGCACCTGCAGTCTTCCAAGACTTTATGAATGAGGTTTTTTGTGATCTATTGAATTCTTTTGTGATTATCTACTTGGATGATATCTTATTTTTTCCAAAACCCTCGAGGAACACATTCTCCATACCAAGATGGTGCACTCTCGTTTACGGGCCAACAAGCTCTACGCCAAGATGGAGAAGTGTGTCTTTCACCAATCTTCAATTACCTTCCTGTGATACATGGTCTCGGATCAAGGGTTCACCATGGATCCGGAGAAGCTCAATTCTGTACTCGAATGGCCACTACCTTACTCTTTAAAGGCGATTCAGAGTTTCCTCGGTTTCGCAAATTATTATAGGAAATTTATTGCTAGTTTTTCACCTTGGTAGCACCCATTACGGCCCTTACCAAAAAAGGGGCCGATCCTTCCTCTTGGCCATTGGAGGCCAGCCGGGTCTTTGAGTCTCTTAAAAGAGCCTTTTCTCGGCTCCCATTCTGCGACATCCCGTCCCCACCCTCCCCTTTACCTTGGAAGTTGACGCCTCCGACGTGGGAGCCGGTGCAGTTCTCGCTCAAAGAATCACCCCCGAAGATAAACTAAACCCCTGTGGGTTTTTTTCTAAAAAAAAAATTTCAGCAGAAAGAAATTACGACGTGGGGAATAGGGAGATGTTGGCCATCAAGATGGCATTACATGAATGGAGACATCTTCTGGAAGGAACCAAGGAAACCATTCTGATCCTGACAGACCACACAAATCTTTCTTACATTGAAGGTGCTCGTCGTCTTGGGCCCCGTGAAGCTCGTTGAGCGTTGTTCTTCTCAAGGTTTAACTTTATCATCTCTTATATTCCTGGGACAAAGAATATCAAAGCGGATGCGTTGTCCCGTCAGTTTTTCACTGAGGAGAAGTCACAGGAAGTCCCGGAGAGTATTCAGTCCCCCCAATTGTTTATCACTGCCACCTCTTTTGACATACTGGATAAGATTTTGGAGTCTCAAGCACAGGTCCCCGAAGGGCTAGAAGTACCTGATTGTCGTCTTTACGCAGCCCCACGTTTTCATCTCAAAATTCTTGAATGGGGTAACTCCTCCAGATCTGTCGGCCATCCTGGGTTTAAGAAGACTACCGATCTGATTCGGCAAACCTTCTGGTGGCCCAATATGATAAAGGACATTAGAGCGTTCACCTCCTCTTGCCCAGTCTGCGCACAAAATAAATCTGTCCATCAAAAGCCTTCTGGTCTTCTACAACCTCTCCCGGTCCCAGACCATCCTTGGAGTCACATTGCCATGGACTTCATCGTGGATCTTCCCCCGTCTAATGGTATGACTACTAATCTTGTAATTGTTGACAGACTCTCCAAGCAAGCTCATTTTATTCCCCTCAAGGGTCTACCCAATTCCAGTACTTTGGCGGATATCTTTGTAAAATAAATTTTCTGTATTCATGGCGTTCCGTGGTCCATTGTCTCGGATCGGGGTACTCAATTTGTTTCTAAATTCTGGCGTCCATTTTCCCAGAGGTTGGGCATTACCCTTCTTTTTTCCTCAGGCTACCACCCCCAAACAAATGGGCAGACTGAACGCATGAACCAGTCCCTTGAACAATATTTGCGTTGTTTTTCTTCCGATTCTCAGGATAATTGGGCAGAGTTACTTCCTTGGGCAGAATTTGCGATTAACTCTCTAAAAAACGAGTCAACTCAAGAATCACCGTTTTTTGTAAACTACGGATTTCATCCTACCCGTCTTCCCATGCATTCTCCCAGGTCCGAAGTTCCTGCAGCAGATGATAGGGTATCCACCCTACAGGGGTCTTGGAGGAGGATTCAAACAGTTTTACAAGAGTCCCTGCTAACACAGAAAAGACAAGCAGATAGGCTTCGTCGAGAGGCCTACAAGTTCATACCTGGAGATAAGGTCTGGCTTTCTTCTAAAAATATCAAACTGAGGGCCCCAACCCCTAAACTGTCTCCCAGGTTTCTGGGTCCTTTCTCTATTCTGAGTCAAATTAATCCTGTGGCCTATCAGCTTCGCTTGCCTCCCTCTATGAAAATTTCACCCGTCTTCCATGTCTCACTGTTGAAACCGTTTATCCAAGGCCAACGATTCGCTCATCCTTCTCTTCGGCCTCCCCGCCCCATTGTACCAGGACAACAGGAGTTCGAAATCCAGTCCATCATTGACTCTCGCATCTCCAGGGGCAAGCTCCAATTTTTGGTTCACTGGAAGGGATACGGACCTCAGGATCGTTCTTGGATCTCGCATGCGAATCTTCACGCCCATCTCTACTCAAACGATTCTACTAGAAATTTCCCCTCAGACCTTGTATGGTTCGTCCGGAGTCCGACCCTCGAGGGGGGGGGGTACTGTAAGGATCCGCGCTGCGGGTACACCCGCTTCCAGCGCCTCCTTATCTTATTCCAGTGCCGCCCAGGCTCCCCAGCGGCGTGTCTCACTCCTTGCGGCCCCCTCCACGGCTGCTCCTGCACTTCCGGGTCGCGCATGTCACCCCTATGGGCGTGCACAGAACCAGGCTTCAATTTGCTGGTGCCTGGCGCCTGACTCCGCCTCTTCTGACGTGGCGCACGCATCACGCGCTTCCCTGCCCCTGCTCCGTCAGGTCCGCCCCCCAGGCACTTCTCTCCTATCAGGCCCTTCTCCGGGCCGCTCCTCTGCTCCTCCCCTTGCTCTGACAGGGCCCAGCTGCCCAAGCACCTCTCCCCTATCAGGTCCTCCCTCGGGCCTCTCCTCCGTCCCTCCCCTTACTCCGATAGGCCCCAGCCTCCCAGTCACTTCTCCCCTATCAGGTCCAACCTCGGGCCACTCCTCCATCCCTCCCTTTACTCCGATAGGCCCCAGCCTCCCAGTCACTTCTCCCCTATCAGGTCCTCCATCGGGCCACTTCTCCATTCCTCCCTTTCCTCTGATGGTCCCAGCCCCCTATTTAGTCTCCCCTCACCATTTCCTCTTTGCTCTGCATAGCTTCTGTACCTTGGTGCTGTCTGCTGTTGCCTGGCCCTTTCTGTCTTTCAGTTCCTGTCCCCGGATATTCTGCTGACCTCCCTGGATTTTGACCTTTGGCTTTGGACTTCGTTTACGCTGCTCTCTGGATCCCCTTGGAATTGGCATTGGACTTTCTACCTTGCAGACTTCTATATCCCCTGGACACGGCTTACGGACAATCTACTACGCTGCTCTCTCCCCTCCACGACCCAGACTTACAGACACTCTACTACGCTGCTCTCTCCATTCCACGACCATTGGCTTACGGACTTTACCTACCTTCCACCGCTCGAGTTGGCAAGTACAGTACCCTTCTATTTTTGTTACCCGGACCATCTACGCTACTTCCACACTCCGGCCGTGCCCCTGTTTACTGTCAGGTGTGTGGTATTACTCCTTTCCACCTCAGTCCCGGGGTCTCGTCTGGCTTGTGGGCAGGCCGAGCGTTACAAACACTTAGTAAATGTGTGCCTTAGTATTAGAAAAGAACATTACATGCACAGAGTATATTAAGCACACATTTTTATCACCTCCCCCCACCCCCCTCCCCCTTTCGAGGCTTTCAGACTTATTAATAGAAAAATACATTCACTTAAGGCAGGCCTGCACAACTCCAGTTCCTGAGGGCCGCAAACAGGCCAGGTTTTCAGGATATCCCTACTTCAGCACAGCTGGCTCAATTAGTGGCTCAGTATGACTTAGCCACTAATTGAACCAGCTGTGCTGAAGTAGGAAAATCCTGAAAACCTGGCCTGTTTGCGACCCTCGAGGGCTGGAGTTGTGAAGACCTGAATTAAGGTAAACATGGCAGCAGTCTTGAATATAAGACTATTATTGTTTTTTTGAAAAGTGCCAACATATTCCACAGAGTGGTACGATGGGGGTACAGAATGATTTTTATTACATAAACAGAATTACTGTATTGGCCAGAATATAGTGCTGTTTTTTTCCTATAAATGTCCTTCCGAAACTGTACTTGTATTATATGTGCAGCCTAACACCTTTTATTTGTCATGTAGAACACTTTTAAAACTTTAGGGTCGTATTATGTGCGAGGCCGGACTATATTCGGGGGAATACAGTACATACCAAATAAGGACAAACAAGTAATTAGGGCCCTGCTCGTCCTGAGAGCTGACAATCTACAGGGAATACGCAGCTGCTAATTGTGGGTCGGAGTATGCCCAGGGTGGAGGTTTTGGGGTGAGGATGTTAGGGAGTGTTAGCGTGGAGCATATTTAAGATATAAATTAAACAGGTCGTGCCCAATTTAAAAAAAGGCCTTAATTCATAATCCCGCTACCTTTTAAAAGTCTTTTTTTTTTTAAAGATCCGTTGAAGAAACAAAAAATTGGGGGCATCAAAATAGCAGGTTTTTTTTGTCCTATTCATTACTGTTCCTGAACAAAATTGTTGCGAATGGAGATATCTAAAACTGTATCTGAATATATTACCAGTTTTTACTTGAAATGTCATTTTGCAAAGTATAGCTATTTTTAGTGTCTCCTAGTTGAACTTTTCTAGCAATTTTAATGCATGTCTGTTGCATGCACTTTTGGAAAATAAGCAAAAATTGTTTTCACAGTTGGTGAAACAAGATCCACACATTTATTCTGACAGGCATAAAGATATAATCTCCTATTCTCCCTACAACAGCCCTGACAATTCAATAACTATTTCAGTTGATACATTGATGAGAAATTCAAGTTTAGATGAATCATCAAAAATCTTCCAAGATACTACATTTTCAGGCATACATGTCAAAGGTTCAATTAGACAGTTATTACAGTATGCTTTAGCAAGAAAGTACACGTGATGAAGATTTAGGATGAAGAGTTTAATGTAGGTTAAACCAAATACAAATACAACCCTAAAAATTTAGAGTACACCATGTATGAAACACATTCATCGTCTAAATGCCTTCTCCAATAAGTCTTCTTTGCACCGTATACTTACTGTAGAGTTATTATTGTTATCATTTATTTATAATGCACCAGCATATTACGTAGCGCAGTACAATAGGGTTGGTAGATGAAAGAAAAGAAAATAACACACAATAACATACATTGTTACAGTAGGTAAGGAGGGCTCTGATTCAGAGAGCTTGCAATCTATAAGGAAGGGTAAGTGGAAACATAGGCTAACCGAGGATGAGAAGATTGGTGTATTTCGGATAGCTGCGTGTTATTTGAAGGTGTTAGTATTGGGGAAGAAGTAAGTGGGATTAAATATATACACACACACATATATATATATATATATATATATATATATATATATATATATATATATATATATATATATATATGTAGCCATGTCTAGGATTGGTGTACATATCTCTTTCTCATGTTGGCAGTAACCCTGGTAAGTGTGCAGGATTGCCAGCAACAATCAAATGGAGGTTTGTCCTCACACCCTGGTGAGGTGTCATATGTCCCCAAAGGAAGTGACAACATGCAGTGTGTTCCCACTTAGGATACAGGGCATGTTTGTTCTCCGGGGGAGTGATATAAGACACAGCACTGCCTAAAGTTAGAAGTTCAGTTTCCTGTTGTTGTGCTGCTCTGTACACTGAGAGGCACGTGAAGGTCTGCAACATTGTTGCAGTGTCTCCTGCTAGCTGTGAGTCAGTGAGCAGACGGAGCAGAGTTAGAGGAGCTGAGAGAGACAAAGCAGCTCAAGAGAGGAGCTTACAGCAGCCAGAGAAGCTGGGGAATCTCTTTAAGAGTAGAGGTGGAAAGCAGATCTATTAGAGAAGGGACCTTCCTAATGGAATGCTGCAAGGAGATGAGTGGCTGAGCTGTTATCTGTGAGGGGCAGCTTGCCCATACCAACCATCAATAAAGATGCCCTGTTCGAATATACCTCCACTGTGTGAGTGTGAAGTTACTCAGCAGTGGATGGCACCACCAAGAAGGAGTTCCTCACCAGGACCATCTCCCTGCGGAAGCACAGATCCTGATGAGGTGGAGGCGCTGCACATGAAGTAAGTTGGACTCGCACACACTACCTCAGCTGCCTGTCTGGATGACATCCCCTAATACCATCAAGCGGGAGACTCAGGAGCCCTGTTGCCTACAGGTGCACCACCAGACACGAACATGTAATGGGGACTGGTTATACTACACTGGCCAATGTGAGATTGGGTGGGTCAGGCCAGAGGGAACACCCGTTACAATTGGAGGCGCTGCTGAGATACCTGTCAACAGGACAGGCTTTTGCTAGACACAATAGGAAACGGAGAGTGTCTGCTGCCACTCTGTGCTGGAAAGGGAAAACCTAGGGGTAGTCAGGAGAACGAAAAACCTCGCAAAGCACGCCCTAGACTGACCTAAGGGGTTAGTGAGTCTGGAGCCGGGGGCTATAGCTGTCCTAGTCACCTTGAGGTAGCGCTAGTTAGGATGCCTGAAGGGATAGCCTGTTAACGTGGTCAGGAATTCTGGAGAGGATCTGCACTAGGCTAGCCAACAGGAGGTAGACGCCCAAGTACTGCATGGAAGAGTACTCTAGTCTCCATTCCAGATCACTTACCGAAGGGAGCACAGATTGGAGGAAGGAGATACAGTAGACACAGAAAGAGTGAGCCTAGCCTGAGGTAGTGCAAACACGAGTCAGATCTACGTTAGGTACACAAGGTGGTGCACAAGGCATGTTTGTTGTATCGGTATGGCAGCTGCCCCGCAGAGAGGAGCTCCATGTACGATCAGAACGAACACAGTAATCCAATGGCGACCGCAAGAATGGAGGATCCGCGCGGTGCGGAAGGTCCAAAATGGCGGACGGAGGCCGATGGAGAGAGCGCACATGGCGTGTGTGCGGGTGAAGAGCAAGCTACAGAAGCGACTTTTGTGAGCCTGCTATGGAGTGGTGCTAAAGCTGTGGCTGCGCCGTTTCTGTCCTGTCTGGGGTCTAGGGGCAATACCCCCGAGGATACTGAGGAGGACATTGTAGTGATGTGTGGAGAGCCTGTGGAAATTGAATGTCAGTCGGCATGCCAACGGTTAAATGCTACCTCAACATTCAAAGAGACTGATGGTGCGAATCAAAATGGCGGTTCCCGCTTCCCTGGGAGACCGCGTGGGCCAGTTGCAGAAAATGCTGCAAATGCTAAGATTGCAGAAAGTTGGCTGGGATTGGCGCCAAAGGAAAAACCCCACCCTGCGGGGAAGTTTGGCGCGAAAGCTGGAGCCGCGCCCTCAGGGACTGTGACGGACTCAGAGCCCCTCCCCGGTGATGTGAGTGACTCAGCGCAGAGCCAGAACCACTCCCTTATAGAGCATGCCCCTCCTTTACAGTCCACCAGGGGGAGCAAGCTCAGTGAACAGCGATCAGCAACCGCTGTTCATACTAAAGACAGTACAGAATGCAGAGAAGCACACCCGCAGTTGTATGGAGCTTGGCGATACAAAGGGGGGAAAATATCCTTTCTGGTGTGCCCGTGTCTACAAAAGAAATTGAACCTGACTGGTGGTATGGACTTTAACCATGTTGTGTTACCCATAAAATACCGGGTGGCCTGGGTGGATGGAGAGGGGTGCATAAGATGTGCTTGTGAACAGTGTGAATTCCCAGGTGACAAACCGACCTGGGGTCCCAAGTGTGCCTGCTGTGGGGCACAGTTCCTAGAGCCTGTGCTGCTGCAGGCTACGGAACAGAAAGAACCATCGGCGGAGAAGAGCGCAACCGCAGTGGAGGTACCGGAGCACGCCAGCTTCGTACCAACAACCACTGGTTGTATCGCAGAAGAACCCGGTGACTACCTTGCGGAGGATCCGATCGTGATATCCTCCGAGGAAGAGGTGGAAGTCTCGTCGGTGGTGATGCGCCTACCGGCGGACCACTACAGCGGTGCTGTAAAAGAACCGGCAATTACCTGTGTCGCGGCGGAGCGGAGTCTCGTGTTGCCGGTGCAGAACCAACCCGAGAGGCGGAGTCCCACGGCCGTGGTGACTTACAGCGCGGAAGGAGGAGAAGATTCCATCCCGAGCCGACGGAGCGGTGAGATACATCCTTACCCTCCACAGGCGCCGGTGGTGGCAACGGCGGAGACGGGCCTAGTCCAGGCCCGAACGGAGCAGAGAACAGAACCATCACTTACGGCGGTGGATGTCGTTCTGGAGGAAGAGGTTCCGGTTGGGAACCCAACGCAAGATGGCGGCGAGTCCAGCGAGAGGGCCGTGTCCTCTCGGCCAAGCAGCTGTACCAGGTTGCCTGGGTCCGAGAAGAGCCAGCAGGCCCTGCGGAAGCCTGAGAGTAAGGAGGCGAGTGAACCGGAGTGCCAGTCCGATGGTACCGGGCAAGGTAGCGAGAAGTTGCGGGTCGTAGCCCCGCGTATGCCGGCAGTGTTTCCCTATGCCCAACCCCAGGCCATAGTTAAAACCCCTGCCCCTGTCACTTTTTCCTATGGGTCCCAGTCTAGCCAAGGGTTTTCTGGGGAGTCCCGAGTCACTTTTGAAGAATGGACTGGGGGAAATCTGGACTGGGATGACTGCTTTACATCCGATGAGGGATCGGGGAAGAAAATGGCTATGCAAAGGATGTTATACAGCCCTAATGATGACAATTGTACTGTTGTGGTGGGGTGTGATTCTAAGAGCATTGGGTTAAATTTTGGGTCCCCAGGAACATTGGGAGTTTCATCTGGGGATTTGGGTAATGTTGCTCATATTGTGCCTATTGCCCAGGGAACCCCCTACGTGCCCCCACTGTCAGAAAGAGTTATTAGGGATCGCCAAAAGTGGTTACTTTATTTTCACCATCCATGGGAGGGAGAAAGTAAGTTCGAAATGAGGTCCCCTGATGAGGATAGGGGATATGGCACTGATGAAGAGGAAGGATTAGGAGAAGAAAGTTGGGATCCTGGCGGGTTAGACGAGAAGTGGTGTAGTCAAGGGGGGATATTCTACATCTCCAGGAGATGCATTAGGGAGGTGTATGGGCATGATCCTTTCGGTCCATCAGCATTCATGCCAAAATTTTGGGCTGATTGTGGGTGTCCAGTATGTCACCCAGAGTGTTACTGCCTTGATGCTCTTAGCCCAGTGGACCATGCTGTACGCAAGCCACCTTAAGAGGGTATAGGGGTACCAGTAATGGATACTACAGCAGGGGGTAATTCTGGTTGTTACGCATCTACGTTAGGATGTATCTAATAATGTGTTGTTATGTTTTGCAGTGCTACCTGAAGGAAGGTTCCGCAAATTTAGGTCCCAAGCGAGGACGTTGGGATTCCACCAGGGGGAGAATGTAGCCATGTCTAGGATTGGTGTACATATCTCTTTCTCATGTTGGCAGTAACCCTGGTAAGTGTGCAGGATTGCCAGCAACAATCAAATGGAGGTTTGTCCTCACACCCTGGTGAGGTGTCATATGTCCCCAAAGGAAGTGACAACATGCAGTGTGTTCCCACTTAGGATACAGGGCATGTTTGTTCTCCGGGGGAGTGATATAAGACACAGCACTGCCTAAAGTTAGAAGTTCAGTTTCCTGTTGTTGTGCTGCTCTGTACACTGAGAGGCACGTGAAGGTCTGCAACATTGTTGCAGTGTCTCCTGCTAGCTGTGAGTCAGTGAGCAGACGGAGCAGAGTTAGAGGAGCTGAGAGAGACAAAGCAGCTCAAGAGAGGAGCTTACAGCAGCCAGAGAAGCTGGGGAATCTCTTTAAGAGTAGAGGTGGAAAGCAGATCTATTAGAGAAGGGACCTTCCTAATGGAATGCTGCAAGGAGATGAGTGGCTGAGCTGTTATCTGTGAGGGGCAGCTTGCCCATACCAACCATCAATAAAGATGCCCTGTTCGAATATACCTCCACTGTGTGAGTGTGAAGTTACTCAGCAGTGGATGGCACCACCAAGAAGGAGTTCCTCACCAGGACCATCTCCCTGCGGAAGCACAGATCCTGATGAGGTGGAGGCGCTGCACATGAAGTAAGTTGGACTCGCACACACTACCTCAGCTGCCTGTCTGGATGACATCCCCTAATACCATCAAGCGGGAGACTCAGGAGCCCTGTTGCCTACAGGTGCACCACCAGACACGAACATGTAATGGGGACTGGTTATACTACACTGGCCAATGTGAGATTGGGTGGGTCAGGCCAGAGGGAACACCCGTTACATATATATATACTTAGTTAAGTTATGGTGGGAAAAGGTGGCACTGTGTGCTCATTTGCATGTCATTTCCTAGAATCCCATGCTACAGTGGAAGTGCTGTGTGATAATGGTGAAAGTCGGGCTGGCAGACCTGTCTAAGACATGCAAATGAGCATACAGTATTATTTCCATTTGCTATGTATGTAACCCATCTCCCCCCCCCCCCCCCCTGGTCGCAGATCGGACCCCTAGGGTGTAGTGAGGGCTGGCTACATGTCTTATGGTGGTGCATACCTGTGAGGAACAGGAGAGCCTGAGTCTTCCGCGATGGTATGGGGGACAAGAGGGACAGGCTTCTGGGGTTAATGCCTTCATCTTCTAGCAACGGTGCAGCGCCTCCATCCCTGGTAAGCCCTATTAGGATAGGGTGAAGTCCTTCCAGAGAGCCCTGGTCTCAGGGCGAGAGATTTCAGTCTCACTCAAGTCTCTTTAAAAGCAGCAATGTCTCTTTATTAGCACAACACTCTCTCCACAGCTCACAGCAGCAGTAGATAATGTACAGGGTCTCTTCCTCCTTCTCCTTCTCCTCCAGACTGTACCCCTTCAGGATGGGCTGTCTGGGACTCCACTGCTCCTGACCTCCACATAAGGTATAGACCCTCAGGGTGAGGCTAGCTTTCCCCTCACCCCTTCAGGGTGAGGGGCATTGGTCCACCACACTATAGTTCTATGAACTCTACTAACTTTAGACAGCCCCACCCATCATGATGTCAGCAGGCCCCTCCCATGTGTCTCTTGCCTTCCACACAGAGTCAGGGGCCTACCTCCACCAATCAGGCCAGGGCTTGAAGCGGGGGAAACCCATGATAACTACTGGCGGCCTGCCCTTAGCAGGGCTTACACCAGTAGGAGGATAGACATATAGCCCAAATTCTTACCAGGGATATATATATATATATATATATATATATATATATATATATATATATATATATATATATATATATATATACAGTGTTCGACAAACCTATACATTTGCTCGCCCCGGGCGAGTGGATTTAACCCCCGGGCGAGTAAATATTGGCCCAAGCAGCACACGTTTGGTACTAGGTGGCGAGTAGTTTTTTTGTGTGGCGAGTAGATTTTTTGGTGATTTGTCAACCACTGTATATATATATATGTATATTTATTTATATATAAAATGTTATATAGGAAGTGTTTTAATAATAGTTAAAGCAGCAATCCAAGTAGTTCCCCCCCCCAGCTTCTGCCTGTCAGTTCCTCATTTTCAGCTGCATGTATTTTACTCTGAACACTGTGTGATTTATACTATGTTGCCATTCCTGTCTGTGCATGAAGTCTGTGAGTTGCTATTGCAACCTCTGAGATCTTTTTCAGAATGGGCTATTCTGCCCTCCCCCCTGTTTTGCTGATAGTTAGTCCCATCTCACTTCTAGTATGACCTTTGCTCCTCACTTCCTTTTCCACCCAGGACACAGTGAGTACAGTATCAGTCTGCTAACTACCCCGGAAAGGCATTTCTGTTTTGTTCCATAGTCTAACCCAGCGTTTCCCAATTGGTGGGTCGCGACCCAGCACCGGGCCACGGCACCAAAATTGCCGGGTCACAGCGAGGCTGGCCACCCGGTGTCTCCGTCCCCCGCCCCCCCCCCCCCCCCTGCTCAAGTTAAAAAAAATGGCGGCGATTCCCCCCGCGGTCCCGCGCGCATGCGCAGGGCAAGCAGGGCCCGCTCCCTTCCTCCCCCCCACTCCCAACGTGGGACGGAGGAGGAAGTACCAGCTCCTCTGCGGCCCGCACGTTATGTGGGACGGAGGGGGAAGTACAAGCTCCTACTGCGGCCCGCTTCCCCCCGCGGCCAGCTTCCCGAGCCCACCTCCCGTGGCACCCCCTCCCGAGCCCCCAAGCCCACCTCCCGTCCCGGGCAGCAGGGGATATCGGGGGCAGCAGGGGAAAACTTCCGGCGGCAAGGTAAGTCACCCCACCCAGTCACTGTCACCCACCCAGTCACTGTCACCCGCCCACCCAGTCACTGTCACCCAGTCACTGTCTCCCACACACCCAGTCAGTCACCCAGTCACTCTCTCCCACCCACCCAGTCACTGTCACCCACCCACCCAGTCACTCACCCACCGTCTCCCACACACCCACCCAGTCACTGCCACCCACCCACCCAGTCACTCACCCACCGTCTCCCACACACCCACCCAGTCACTGCCACCCACCCAAGTGTCCCAGTCCCCTCCTACCCACCCAGTCCCAGTTCCCCCTCCCACCCACCCAGTCCCAGTTCCCCCCTCCCACCCACCCAGTCCCAGTTCCCCCCTCCCTCCCACCCAGTCCCAGTTGCCCCCTCCCTCCCACCCAGTCCCAGTTCCCCCCTCCCACCCACCCACCCAGTCCCAGTTCCCCCCTCCCTTCCACCCATCCAGTCCCAGTTCCCCCCTCCAGTCACTCACATCCGTCATTGCCTGTAATTCACTGTTTGTGTCTGTGTGCGTATAGGGGAGAGCGAGTGCGTGTGTGTGTGTATCTGTATCAGTGTCTGTGTGTGTGTATCAGAGTGTGTGTATCAGTGGCTGTGTGTTTGTGTGTATCTGTATCAGTGTGTGTATCAGTGTGTGCGTGTGTATCAGTGTGTGTGTATCAGTGTGTGTGTGTGTATCAGTGTGTGTGTGTGTGTGTATCAGTGTCTGTGTGTATCAGTGTGTGTGTGTGTGTGTGTGTGTGTGTGTGTGTGTGTGTGTGTATCAGTGGCTGTGTGTGTGTATCTGTATCAGTGTCTGTGTGTGTGTGTATCAGAGTGTGTGTGTATCAGTGGCTGTGTGTTTGTGTGTATCTGTATCAGTGTGTGTATCTGTATCAGTGTGTGTGTGTACTGTATATCAGTGTGTGTGTGTGTGTATCAGTGTGTGTGTGTATATATCAATATGTGTGTATATCAATGTGTGTGTGTGTGTGTGTGTGTCGGTGTCTGTGTATCAGTGTGTGTGTGTGTGTGTATCAGTGTCTGTGTGTGTATCAGTGTAATGTGTGTGTGTAGCAGTGTCTCTGTGTGTGTATATCAGTGTGTGTGTGTAGCAGTGTCTCTATGTGGCTGCGTGTGTCAGTGGCTGTGTGTTTGTCAGTGGCTGTGTGTGTGTGTGTCAGTGGCTGCGTGTGTGTGTATCAGTTGCTGTGTGTGTGTATCAGTGTGTGTCAGTTGCTGCGTGTCTGTCAGTGGATGTGTGTGTGTGTGGGTGTATCAGTGGCTGTGTGTGTGTGTGTATCAGTGGCTGTGTGTGTATCAGTGGCTGTGTGTGTCTGTGTGTGTATCAGTGGCTGTGTGTGTGTATCAGTGGCTGTGTGTGTGTCTGTGCATGCCAGTATAGGTGATAAAAATTTTAGTGGGTCTCGAAGGAGAAGTTCAAAAATAACCGGGTCACGGAATTTTTTTTTAGGGAAACCCTGGTCTAACCTCATACAAGCATTCAGACAGAGAAGCACTCTCTACTCACACTACACCTACTGTACAAGCACCCTTTGTTTTCTACTTCTGCAATAAAATTAATAAAGACAATAAGGACTTGTTATGCTTTGGAAGAGGGAAGACATGAGTTAAGCTAACTGGGATTATTCATACATTATATGTGACGCAGATTCCTGTATAATATATATATTTTTATATATATATATATATATATATATATATATATATATATATATATATATATATATATAATGGTTTTGAAGCAAAAAGTGGCACTGTGTGCTTATTTGCATGTAATTTCCCAGAATCCCTTGCTGCAGTGGAAGTGCTGTATGCTGGGTGATAATGGTGAAAGGTGGGGTTGCAGACCTGCCTAAGACATGCAAATGAACATACAGTTATATTTCCATTTATATATATATATATGTAGTCAGAGGGGGTAATCAGGCGGTGCACAGCTGCCGTCAGAATATGAATCAGGAAGTCCACATGCTTAATATCTAAAAGGCTATATTTAATGAGTGCATAACACGAAAAAGCAAACTGCTACAAAAAACTTCTTGACGCGTTTCGTCCCGCTGGGGACTTTGCTGGGGACTTTGTCACTCTTTTGACAAAGTCCCCAGCGGGACGAAACGCGTCAAGAAGTTTTTTGTAGCAGTTTGCTTTTTCATGTTATGCACTCATTAAATATAGCCTTTTAGATATTAAGCGTGTGGACTTCCTGATTCATATTCTGACGGCAGCTGTGCACCGCCTGATTACCCCCTCTGACTACCTTACCTGCACGGGCTGGAGCACGCGACATCCCATTCCCGGATCAGAGTAACTTCTCTTAGCATTTGAGTCGGATGCGACGTGTCAAGACTGTGAGTAAATACCCTTTCTTTCCCCGCAGTGGGACTGCTTTCCGTGTGTGACACTGTGTCTGTGAGGGCAGTGGCGGAGGATCGCGGTGTGTGTTGCCAGTCATAGTCTCCTGGCTGGAGACACGGCGCCGCCGTTTGTTTCTATCCTCCTTACCACATGATTACCCCGTCCGGTGGCTGAGTCACTAACACACTGAGCACATACAGGGCTCACATTTACTAATTATGTTCTAAAGTTGGACTCTGAACGGGAGCTTTTATTACGTTATTCATCCATTGGATATCTTTTGGATCATTTGTAGTGTCTACACTGGCGACACACTTTATTCGAGCTTGGCTAGTCCCACGAATTAGGGTATACCCGGGTGTATTGAGATTTGTGACTGTTTTCTGCCCGAGTGCATTGAGTTATTTTCCAAGCAGGGATTGAAGCATTTTATTCACGCTGGCTGCAATACTGCACAGTATATATATATATACTGCATTACAATTCATGAATTTATGCCATCTGGTAGACACGCGAAGCATTGCAGCCTATTAAATCCTAATCATTATCATTTAACAGATCAGCCGCCCATCAGCCAGGCATGAACCCAGGCTGGGAAGGCAAATGCAACGAGGCTTGTCAGAGGTGAGGAGTGGCGCATTCCAGGTATCTGCCAGGTACATACCGGGTATTTGCTCGAATAAAGTGTGTCGGTGCAGTATGTGTGCACTATTTTGGTAGCATCGGTCATACCTTGAAGCAATTCTGGGACACTTTGTATATATATATGTAGCCCATGCCCCCACCCCCCCCCGGTCACAGATTGGACCTTTAGGGTGTAGTGAGGGCTGGCTACATGTACTATGGTGGTACATACCTGCTTGGAACAGGAGGGCCTGAGTCTCCCGCGTTGATATTGGGGACAACAGGGACAGGCTTCTGGGGTATATGCCTTCATCTTCTCTAGCAACAGTGGTTGTGCAGCGCCTCCATCTTCTGGCGAGACCTATAGGGATAGGTTAAGATCCTCCCAGAAGAAGCCCTGGTCCCAGGGCGAGTGATCTTAAACTCACACACAGTCTTTTATATAAAATAGCAGCACTCTTTATTGTCCTTGACACAACAGATCAGCAACACTTCATGCACAGCGGCACACAGCAGTTCATATACAGCAGTGCACTCCAAATGTGTACAGGTCTCTCCTCCACTCCTCTCCTCCAGGCTGTGCCCTAGCAGGATGGTCTGGATGGGGCATCAATACCCCTACCTCACCCCCAAGGATAGGCCCTCTGGTTGAAGGCTAGATCTATTTCTCCCTCACCAGGGTGAGGGGCATTGGTCCATTATAGCTGTATCAGCTCTACTCAGACTGGGCTCTGAGTTTCTTCTCCTGTCTCCTTGCCGCTTCCAAATCATGCTCTCTCTGTTCCAGCACTCTCCACTCTCACAACTCCAACAGACTTCACTCTCCAACAGACTGACTCTTCACTCCTCAGCTCCCAGGACATAACTACACACACACACACACACACACACACACACACACACACACACACACACACACACACACACACACACACACGCAGCCACTAAATAGATACAGCCCTGCCCCTTATGATGTCAGCAGGACCTCCCCTCTGTCTCAGGCCTGCCACAGAGTCAGGGGCCTCCCTCTATCACTCAAGGCAGGGCTTTGTGGGGGAAAAACCCATGATTACTACTGGCGCCTGCCCTTACCAGGGCTTACTCCAGTAGGGGAAGGACAGGTAGACCACTATTTCTTACGGGGGCTACATTATATATATATACCGTATATTCCGGCGTATAAGACGACTGGGCGTATAAGACGACCCCCAACTTTCCCAGTTAAAATATAGAGTTTGGGATACACACACACATACACACACACCACTATACATATATATATACACACACACACATCACTATATACACACACACATCACTACACATACACACATCATTATACACACACATCACTATACACACACACCACTATACATATATATTATACACACACACACATCACTATACACACACACACACATCACTATACACACACACACACACACACACACACACACACAACAATACACAACACACACATCACTATACACACACACACACACACACACACACACACACACACACACACACACACACACACCACTATACATATATATACACACACACACACACACACACACACACACCACTATACATACATACATATATATATATATACACACACACATCACTATATACACACACACA